>NW_026289692.1:0-15000 GCF_023373465.1 Oncorhynchus keta | reverse complement strand
AACAACTGGGTCACGTCCAAAGATACAGAACGACTGGGTCACGTCCAAAGATACAGAACGACTGGGTCACGTCCAAAGATACAGAACAACTGGGTCACGTCAAAGATACAGAACAATTCGGTCGTGTCTCTGGCAACCGAACCAACAGAACAAACAGCCAGCTGGCTTGGGTAACAACCTTAGATTTGTGTCGGGACTATATATCTCGTGGAAGGATGAAATAGTAAAGTTTATGAAAATATGTCAATCATTATTTGAATAGGTTGGTAACCCGTTGTATAAAAGTGATAATTGAAGCTCGTCTGGAGGTTAGTTAACACAGTGTTCAAAGAAGGGCCAGATGTATACAGAATGGTGTCGTCTGGAGGTTAGTTAACACAGTGTTCAAAGAAGGGCCAGATGTATACAGAATGGTGTCGTCTGGAGGTTAGTTAACACAGTGTTTAAAGAAGGGCCAGATGTATACAGAATGGTGTCGTCTGGAGGTTAGTTAACACAGTGTTTAAAGAAGGGCCAGATGTATACAGAATGGTGTCGTCTGGAGGTTAGTTAACACAGTGTTTAAAGAAGGGCCAGATGTATACAGAATGGTGTCGTCTGGAGGTTAGTTAACACAGTGTTCAAAGAAGGGCCAGATGTATACAGAATGGTGTCGTCTGGAGGTTAGTTAACACAGTGTTCAAAGAAGGGCCAGAAGTATACAGAATGGTGTCGTCTGGAGGTTAGTTAACACAGTGTTCAAAGAAGGGCCAGATGTATACAGAATGGTGTCGTCTGGAGGTTAGTTAACACAGTGTTCAAAGAAGGGCCAGAAGTATACAGAATGGTGTCGTCTGGAGGTTAGTTAACACAGTGTTTAAAGAAGGGCCAGAAGTATACAGAATGGTGTCGTCTGGAGGTTAGTTAACACAGTGTTCAAAGAAGGCCAGAAGTATACAGAATGGTGTCGTCTGGAGGTTAGTTAACACAGTGTTCAAAGAAGGGCCAGAAGTATACAGAATGGTGTCGTCTGGAGGTTAGTTAACACAGTGTTCAAAGAAGGGCCAGTTTTAGTGGATTTATCGGTAGTGACAGTGTTTCCGAGCCTCAGAGCAGTGGGCAGATGGGAGGAGGTGCTCTTTATTCTCCATGGACTTTACAGTGTTTCCTAGCCTCAGTGCAGTGGGAAGCTGGGAGGAGGTTCTCTTATTCTCCATGGACTTTACAGTGTTCCTAGCCTCAGTGCAGTGGGCAGCTGGGAGGAGGTGCTCTTATTCTCCATGGACTTTACAGTGTTTCCTAGCCTCAGAGCAGTGGGCAGCTGGGTGGAGGTGCTCTTATTCTCCATGGACTTTACAGTGTTTCCTAGCCTCAGAGCAGTGGGCAGCTGGGAGGAGGTGTTCTTATTCTCCATGGACTTTACAGTGTTTCCTAGCCTCAGTGCAGTGGGCAGCTGGGAGGAGGTGCTCTTATTCTCCATGGACTTTACAGTGTTTCCTAGCCTCAGTACAGTGGGCAGCTGGGAGGAGGTGCTCTTATTCTCCATGGACTTTACAGTGTTTCCTAGCCTCAGTGCAGTGGGCAGATGGGAGGAGGTGCTCTTATTCTCCATGGACTTTACAGTATCCCAACATTTTTGGGAATTCGTGCTACAGGATGCAAATTTCTGTTTGAAAAAGCTTGCCTTAGCTTTCCTAACTGCCTGTGTGTATTGGTTCCTAACTTCCTGAAAAGTTGCATATCACGAGGGCTATTCGACGCTAATGCAGAACGCCACAGGATGTTTTTGTGCTGGTCAAGGGCAGACAGGTCTGGAGTGAACCATATATTCTCCAAACACCATATTTTCTCCGGCATTATCACTTAATTGTCACACTAAAACAAACACACTGTGATTATTGCAGTAAACTACATCCACAGGTCTGAGTCTCTTAACATCTACAGATTAAACTACATCCACAGGTCTGAGTCTCTTAACATCTACAGATTAAACTACAGCCACAGGTCTGAGTCTCTTAACGTCTACAGATTAAACTACATCCACAGGTCTGAGTCTCTTAACGTCTACAGATGAAACTACATCCACAGGTCTGAGTCTCTTAACGTCTACAGATTAAACTACATCCACAGGTCTGAGTCTCTTAACGTCTACAGATTAAACTACATCCACAGGTCTGAGTCTCTTAACATCTACAGATTAAACTACATCCACAGGTCTGAGTCTCTTAACATCTACAGATTAAACTACAGCCACAGGTCTGAGTCTCTTAACGTCTACAGATTAAACTACATCCACAGGTCTGAGTCTCTTAACGTCTACAGATTAAACTACATCCACAGGTCTGAGTCTCTTAACGTCTACAGATTAAACTACATCCACAGGTCTGAGTCTCTTAACGTCTACAGATTAAACTACAGCCACAGGTCTGAGTCTCTTAACATCTACAGATTAAACTACATCCACAGGTCTGAGTCTCTTAACATCTACAGATTAAACTACATCCACAGGTCTGAGTCTCTTAACATCTACAGATTAAACTACATCCACAGGTCTGAGTCTCTTAACGTCTACAGATTAAACTACATCCACAGGTCTGAGTCTCTTAACGTCTACAGATTAAACTACATCCACAGGTCTGAGTCTCTTAACGTCTACAGATTAAACTACATCCACAGGTCTGAGTCTCTTAATGTCTACAGATTAAACTACAGCCACAGGTCTGCATCGCAATATTATATTTTTTCCATGGCAAAAATGGAAAACACGAAGCAGACCTTTTCTTTGGTCCTTTACAAACCTGCTGTATGTAAAATATTGTGTGCTATAGCTTGGAAAATAACCTCTCTGGGCTAGGGGGCAGTAGTAAACAAGAAAACAATGTGACTCTGGATGACAACATAATGAACATCAGGGCTGTTTTCATAAAAAGATAAATCTGCTTTGTGTTTTGTTTCCTTGCCACGATATAAATGTGTATCGCGATATACAGCAGAGCACCCACAAGACCTGTCCGTTGTCTCACTAAAACACAGACACAGGAGAGAGTTCTGTCTGCTGTCTCACTAAAACACAGACACAGGAGAGAGTTATGTCTGTTGTCTCACTAAAACACAAACACACAGGAGAGTGTTCTGTCTGTTGTCTCACTAAAACACAAACACAGGAGAGAGTTCTGTCTGTTGTCTCACTAAAACACAAACACAGGAGAGTTCTGCCTGCTGTCTCACTAAAACACAGACACAGGAGAGAGTTCTGTCTGTTGTCTCACTAAAACACAGACACAGGAGAGAGTTCTGCCTGCTGTCTCACTAAAACACAGACACAGGAGAGAGTTATGTCTGTTGTCTCACTAAAACACAGACACAGGAGAGAGTTCTGTCTGTTGTCTCACTAAAACACAGACACAGGAGAGAGTTCTGTCTGTTGTCTCACTAAAACACAGACACAGGAGAGAGTTCTGTCTGTTGTCTCACTAAAACACAGACACAGGAGAGAGTTCTGTCTGTTGTCTCACTAAAACACAGACACAGGAGAGAGTTCTGTCTGTTATCTCACTAAAACACAGACACAGGAGAGAGTTCTGTCTGTTATCTCACTAAAACACAGACACAGGAGAGAGTTCTGCCTGTTGTCTCACTAAAACACAGACACAGGAGAGAGTTCTGTCTGTTGTCTCACTAAAACACAGACACAGGAGAGAGTTCTGTCTGTTATCTCACTAAAACACAGACACAGGAGAGAGTTCTGCCTGTTGTCTCACTAAAAACACAGACACAGGAGAGAGTTCTGTCTGTTGTCTCACTAAAACACAGACACAGGAGAGTTCTGTTCTGTCTGTTATCTCACTAAAACACAGACACAGGAGAGAGTTCTGCCTGTTGTCTCACTAAAACACAGACACAGGAGAGAGTTCTGTCTGTTGTCTCACTAAAACACAGACACAGGAGAGAGTTCTGCCTGCTGTCTCACTAAAACACAGACACAGGAGAGAGTTCTGTCTGTTGTCTCACTAAAACACAGACACAGGAGAGAGTTCTGCCTGCTGTCTCACTAAAACACAGACACAGGAGAGAGTTCTGCCTGTTGTCTCACTAAAACACAGACAAAGGAGAGAGTTCTGTCTGTTGTCTCACTAAAACACAGACACAGGAGAGAGTTCTGTCTGTTGTCTCACTAAAACACAGACACAGGAGAGTTCTGTTCTGTCTGTTATCTCACTAAAACACAGACACAGGAGAGAGTTCTGTCTGTTGTCTCACTAAAACACAGACACAGGAGAGAGTTCTGCCTGTTGTCTCACTAAACACAGACACAGGAGAGAGTTCTGTCTGTTGTCTCACTAAAACACAGACACAGGAGAGAGTTCTGCCTGTTGTCTCACTAAAACACAGACACAGGAGAGAGTTCTGTCTGTTGTCTCACTAAAACACAGACACAGGAGAGAGTTCTGTCTGTTATCTCACTAAAACACAGACACAGGAGAGAGTTCTGCCTGTTGTCTCACTAAAACACAGACACAGGAGAGAGTTCTGTCTGTTGTCTCACTAAAAACACAGACACAGGAGAGAGTTCTGTCTGTTGTCTCACTAAAACACAGACACAGGAGAGAGTTCTGTTCTGTCTGCTGTCTCACTAAAACACAGACACAGGAGAGAGTTCTGCCTGTTGTCTCACTAAAAACACAGACACAGGAGAGTTCTGCCTGTTGTCTCACTAAAACACAGACACAGGAGAGAGTTCTGTCTGTTGTCTCACTAAAACACAGACACAGGATAGAGTTCTGTCTGTTGTCTCACTAAAACACAAACACAGGAGAGAGTTCTGTCTGTTGTCTCACTAAAACACAGACACAGAGAGTTCTGTTCTGTCTGCTGTCTCACTAAAAAAAACACAGACACGGGAGAGAGTTCTGTCTGTTGTCTCACTAAAACACAAACACAGGAGAGAGTTCTGTCTGTTGTCTCACTAAAACACAGACACAGGAGAGAGTTCTGCCTGCTGTCTCACTAAAACACAGACACAGGAGAGAGTTATGTCTGTTGTCTCACTAAAACACAAACACACAGGAGAGTGTTCTGTCTGTTGTCTCACTAAAACACAAACACACAGGAGAGAGTCTCTGTCTGCTGTCTCACTAAAACACAAAACACACAGGAGTGTTCTGCCTGTTGTCTCACTAAAACACAGACACAGGAGAGTTCTGTGCCTGCTGTCTCACTAAAACACAGACACAGAGAGAGTTCTGTCTGTTGTCTCACTAAAACACAGACACAGGAGAGAGTTCTGCCTGTTGTTCCTTAAAACACAAACACACAGGAGAGAGTTCTGCCTGTTGCCTCTACTCAAAACACAGACACAGGAGAGAGTTATGTCTGTTGTTCACTAAAACACAAACACACAGGAGAGAGTTCTGTCTGTTGTCTCACTAAAAGCCATTTTATTTGGGTTGTGTCGACACTTGCGGTGATCTATGATACTATTATCTCTACAGAGTGCTGTTCAACACCCTGCTTCAGTTTCGAGCTGTATTAGTCATCCTACTCAGATACGTGTGGTATTCACCGCCAACCAAATGCTTACCAGCAGGTTCCTTCGGACAACGAAAACAATAAGACATAATAAAAATGATGAACATAAAGTAAATGCCTCAGTAGAATAAATATTTTAGCATAAGAATAATACAGGAGGGTACAGTCTATAGTCCAATATTTACAGTTTAGAGTCCAATATTTACAGTCTATAGTCCAATATTTACAGTCTATAGTCCAATATTTACAGTTTAGAGTCCAATATTTACAGTCTATAGTCCAATATTTACAGTTTAGAGTCCAATATTTTACAGTCTATAGTCCAATATTTACAGTCTATAGTCCAATATTTACAGTTTAGAGTCCAAATATTTCCAGTCTATAGTCCAATATTTACAGTCTATAGTCCAATATTTACAGTTTGAGTCCAATATTTACAATCTATAGTCCAATATTTACAGTCTATAGTCCAATATTTACAGTTTAGAGTCCAATATTTACAATCTATAGTCCATTATTTACATGTGTATTGGGGATGGGGCGTGTGTGTGTGTGTGTGTGTGTGTGTGTGTGTGTGTGTGTGTGTGTGTGTGTGTGTGTGTGTGTGTGTGTGTGTGTGTGTGTGTGTGTGTGTGTGTGTGTGTGTGTGTGTGTGTGTGTGTACTAAGCTGTGTAGAATCAGAGTAGGTGGTCAGTCCAGTTCAAGTGTTCAACAGTCTGATGGTTTGTAGATAGAAACTGTCTCCTGAACCTGTCGGTATCAGATCTCATGATCTGATACAGTCTGATGGTTTGTAGATAGAAACTGTCTCTTAGGCTCTGTTGGTACTGGACTCATGCCTGATACAGTCTGATGGTTTGTAGATAGAAACTGCTCTGAGCTCGTTGGTATCAGACCATGCTCTGATACAGTCTGATGGTTTGTAGATAGAAACTGTCTCTTAGCCTGTTGGTATCAGACCTCATGCTCTGATACAGTCTGATGGTTTGTAGATAGAAACTGTCTCTGAATTTGTCGGTATCAGATCTCATGATCTGATACAGTCTGATGGTTTGTAGATAGAAACTGTCTCTTAGCCTGCTGGTATCAGACCTCATGCTCTGATACAGTCTGATGGTTTGTAGATAGAAACTGTCTCTGAACCTGTCGTATCAGATCTCATGATCTGATACAGTCTGATGGCTTGTAGATAGAAACTACTCTAGCCTGTTGGTATCAGACCTCATGCTCTGATACAGTCTGATGGTTTGTAGATAGAAACTGTCTTTAGCCTGTTGGTATCAGACCTCATGCTCTGATACCATCTGCCCGACGGTAAGGGAGAGAACAGCTCGTGGCATGTGGCATCCTTGATGATTCTGCAGCCTTCCTCAGGCACCGTTTCAAGTCTGTGTGCTGGATGGGTGGGAGTACGGTCCCAGTGATGTACTGGGCTGCCTTCACCACCTCCCGGAGGGCCACGGTCCCAGCGATGTACTGGGCCATCTTCACTACCTGCTGGAGGGCCACGGTCCCAGTGATGTACTGGGCTGTCTTCACTACCTCCCGGAGGGCCACGGTCCCAGTGATGTACTGGGCTGTCTTCACTACCTGCCGGAGGGCCACGGTCCCAGTGATGTACGGGCCGTCTTCACTACCTGCTGGAGGGCCACGGTCCCAGTGATGTACTGGGCTGTCTTCACTACCTGCTGGAGGGCCACGGTCCCAGTGATGGACTGGGCTGTCTTCACTACCTGCTGGAGGGCATTACGGTCGTGACAGAGAAAGTCCTATACCAGGCCATGATGCAACCAAATCAGGATGTTCTATGGCAGCAGTAAGTATGCACCATAGAGAGGACCTGGGATGGCATGTCACATTTTTAAATCTGCCTTAAGAAGTAGAGCTGCTGTTGTGCATCCTTCTTCACAAGAGTGATGGTGGTGTTGGTCTGTCAGGTCCCTCCTCTCCCTGTAACTATTCCCAGGTCCTCCTCTCCCCTGTAATCTTATTCCCCAGGTCTCTCCTCTCCCTGTAACTATTCCCCAGGCCCTCCTCTCCCTGTAACTATTCCCCAGGTCCTCCTCTCCCCTGTAACTATTCCCCAGGTCCCTCCTCTCCCTGTAACTATTTCCCAGGCCCTCTCTCCCCTGTAACTATTCCCCAGGTCCCTCCTCTCCTGTAACTATTCCCCAGGTCCCTCCTCTCCCCTGTAACTATTCCCAGGTCCCTCCTCTCCCCTGTAACTGCCCAGGTCTCTCCTCTCCCTGTAACTATTCCCAGGTCCCTCCTCTCCCTGTAACTGTTCCCAGGTCCCTCCTCTCCCCTGTAACTGTTGCCCAGGTCTCTCCTCTCCCCCTGTAACTATTCTGAGCTTGGTGTCCAGACCCAGGGCTCTGAGCTTGGTGTCCAGAACCAGGGCTCTGAGCTTGGTGTCCAGACCCAGGGCTCTGAGCTTGGTGTCCAGACCCAGGGCTCTGAGCTTGGTGTCCAGAACCAGGGCTCTGAGCTGGTGTCCAGGAATTCCAGGGCTCTGAGCTTGGTGTCCAGACCCAGGCCTCTGAGCTTGGTGTCCAGGCCCAGGGCTCTGAGCGGTGTCCAGACCCAGGCTCTGAGCTTGGTGTCCAGACCCAGGCTCTGAACTTGGTGTCCAGACCCAGGGCTCTGAGCTTGGTGTCCAGACCCAGGGCTCTGAGCTTGGTGTCCAGACACAGGGCTCTGAGCTTAGTGTCCAGACCCAGGGCTCTGAGCTTGTGTCCAGACCCAGGGCTCTGAGCTTGGTGTCCAGACCCAGGGCTTTGAGCTTGAGTTGAGCTTGAGGAAGAATAGAGTTAAATATTCAGTCTGAGAGATTTCCACACATCAACCCCAGAGAGTGAAGGCCCATGAATTGTCTGGAGCAGAGAGTCTTCCGGATGGCTCGATATTGTTGCCCTCGGGTCAAAGTATAGAATGTGTTAAGCTCGTCTGGGAGGAAGGCTTCGGTGAGAACCGCATTGCTGGATTTGCCTGTGTAGTCTGTGATAGTAGTCCTTGCTACATGCGTCATGAGCCTGAGTTGTCGAACATCAATTCAAGTTTGAGTCTGTGTTGTCTTCGCGTCCCTAATGGATTTGTGGAGCTTGTACCTGCTTTCACCTTGTATGGGTCGTGACACCACCGAGTCCCCTGGGTTCTTCTGCTGACATTGAATGCTGCAGTACAGTCTCTCAGCATGGTATGGATATCTCCGTTCACAGGGTTTCTGGTTGGGGTATGTCCGGATTGTTACTGTGGGTACAACATCATCAACACATTTCCTAGTGAAGCCTGTGACTGATGGAAAGTTTTCAGGCCTCTGTCCCTTTTTTGTACATTTTGTTACATTGGGATTCTAAAAGTTATTTTTTTAAACACATTGTCCTCATCAACACATAATACCACATAATGACAAAAGAGAAAATGGGTTTTTATATTTTTTTGCACAATTTTTTTAAATAATAATAACCAATTTATATAAATATTCAGCCCCTTTGCTATGAGAATCTAAATTAATCTCAGGCATCTTGCTTCCATTGATCATCCTTGAGATGTTTCTACAACTTGATTGGAGTCCACCTGTGGTAAATACATTGATTGGACATGATTTGGAAAGGCACACACCTGTCTATATAAGATCTAACAGTTGACAGTGCATGTCAGAGCAAAACCAAGGCATGAGGTAAAAAGGAATTGTCCGTAGAGCTCCGAGACAGGATTGTGTCGAGGCACATATCTGGGAAAGGGTACCAAAATGTCTGCATTGAAGGTCCCCAAGAACACAGTGGTCTCCATCATACTTAAATGGAAGACTTTTAGAACCACAAAGACTTCTTCCGAGAGCTGGCCGCCTGGCCAAACAGAGCAATCAGGGGAGAAGGGCATTGGTCAGGAGGTGACCAAGAACCCAATGGTCACTCTGACAGAGCTCCAGAGTTCTGCTGTGGAGATGGGAGACCTTTCCAGAAGGACAACCATCTCTGCAGCACTCCACCAATCAGGCCTTTATGGTAGAGTGGCCAGATGGAAGCCACTCCTCAGTAAAAGGTACATGACAGCCTGGTTGAAGTTTGCCAAAAGGTACCTAAAAGACTCTCAGACCATAAGAAACAATATCCTGGTCTGATGAAACAAGATTGAACTCTTTGGCCTGAACTCCAAGCGTCACGCCTAGAGGAAACCTGGCACCATCCCTACGGTGAAGCATGCTGGTGGCAGACCATGCTGTGGGAGGATTTTCAGTGGCAGGGACTGGGAGACTAGTCAGGATTGAGGGAAAGATGAAAGTAGAGAGATCCTTGATAAAACCTGCTCCAGAGTGCTCAGGACCTCAGACTGTGGCAAAGGTTTACCTTCCAACAGGACAACGACCCTAAGCACACAGCCAAGACAACGCAGGAGTGCCTTCTGAATGTCCTGAGTGGCCCAGCCAGAGCCCGGACTTGAACCCGATCTAACATCTCTGGAGAGACCTGAAAATAGCTGTGCAGCTACAGTCCCCATCCAACCTGACAGAGCTTCAGAGGATCCTGTAGAGAGGAATTGTAGAAACTCCCCAAATACAGGTGTGCCAAGCTTGTAGCGTCAAACCCAAGAAGTCTCGAGGCTGTAATCGCTGCCAAAGGTGCTTCAACAAAGTACTGAGTAAAGGGTCAGAATACTTCTGTAAATGTGATACGTTTTTTTTTACATTGAATACATTTGTAAACATTTCTAAAAGCCTGTTTTTGCTTTGTCATTATGGAGTATTGTGATGTCATTATGGAGTATTGTGATGTCATTATGGAGTATTGTGATGTCATTATGGAGTATTGTGATGTCATTATGGAGTATTGTGTTTAGATTGACGAGGAAAAACATGATTTAATCCATTTTAAAATAAGGCTGTAACGTAACAAAATGTGGAAAGGGTCAAGGGGTCTATCCGAATGCACTGTATATTCCTCAATGCATGAAACCTCTCTGCTCTGAGTTCACAACGTTTCTGTTCCAGTGACTGTACATCAGGATACAAGGAAGAGGAGGCTGTGTAGCCAGTCTATCTATCGAGCTTGGAGACCCCGTTTTCCTTCCTCTTCTTTGTCAGCAGCCTTCGGTCATCTCGGTCAGCTGGGAACAAAGTAGTGGATGTAGTATTCCTGATCTGGGAGGCTGTGAGAAGAAGCTCCAGATTCATGACGCAGATTTGTCGGTCGTAGGAAATGATTACATGAGCATTCTGAGCAAACAAAGTAATGATTCACGCAAAAAAAAAAGCCCCAGAGCAAAGTGGCAAGACACGCTCCATCCTCAGTGCTGCCATCTTATCATCATCATTCAGGGCCGTGTCTTGTCGTTTACTTCAGCAGCGAGCTGCCAGGAAGGTATCATCAACCTGCCAGGAGGCATAGCGCTGACTCTGACTGACAAGCATCTTTATCATCATCATTCAGGGCCTGCCAGGAAGGTATCATCAAACTGCCAGGAGGCATAGCGCTGACTCTGACTGACAAGCATCTTTATCATCATCATTCAGGGCCTGCCAGGAAGGTATCATCAACCTGCCAGGAGGCATAGCGCTGACTCTGACTGACAAGCATCTTTATCATCATCATTCAGGGCCTGCCAGGAAGGTATCATCAAACTGCCAGGAGGCATAGCGCTGACTCTGACTGACAAGCATCGATACCTTTCCGGCACCACATCCACACTACACTTTTATATATTATTTATGTTGTAATTCGTCATTATGTTGTAAATTCCATCTAAAAAAGGACCCCATGAGCACCAACAGTGAAGTTCATAGGAGAATATCAAATTGGTTTCAAATTAAATCTAAGAGTCTATATTTTAGGGAAAGGAAGACCAAAGATCAATGTTTCAACCATTTTCCATCTTAAAAACGAGGAAAGGTTTTGATTTCTGCATGAACAGATGGAAAAGGGTGTTGGAAAACACAAACCAGAAAAGTCTTAAAAGTCTTAAAACGCTGTCAGAAATGCATTAAAATACAATAGTGTTGACGTAAAGACCCCTGCCAACTCATATCAACATATATATATATATATATATATATATATATATAGTTTTAGAGAAACTGTTCACCTTAAGTTATGTCTTGTAATTCTGTTACCAAAAACCCAGATATCTTGAATATCTTTTCTCATTTCTCTGGTCATGAGGAGGGAGAATAATGACAGTTCACAGAAATAGCAAGCAATGGTAGACCTACCAATTAGTCCAAGTGATTTTAATGATATCAACTATGAACTATTAAGTAATTAAAACCAAGGGTTTGAACAGGTTCAGGGAACAGAACAGAAAACTTTGAGGTACAGAATCAGAACCAGGAACGAAAGTGATCTATACTGTTCCGGAACAGAATCGTTATTTTAAAAGAATGGGAATGACGTCATTTTACATTCCGGGCATATTTTTTCCAGTACCACAAAAAATGCAACAAAGCACCTATGCAATGAAAACTTATTCCAGTGTCTGTCTGCCTGCCAGCTGAATATCTTTGCCACTGCGTGTCGTGTGCGTGTGCGTGTGTGGCGACCTCCGACCCACCTGCCCCTCCGACTCCAAAGTATAGAAATCTACTGACGTTACAAGTGTGATTCAGATATTAGGAGAGAGTTTTAATTAGAAAAGGATGGATTAACCTTTGCAATGCTAGTTAATACTCTAAAAGTCTAAGCTGTTTGATTTAGAAGTTTACGACCCCTTTAGGTGTGTGTGTATATATATATACATACACACACACACACACACACACACACACACACACACACACACACACACACACACACACACACACACACACTTTAAGAACACCGACTCATTCAAGGGTTTATCTTTATTTTTACTATTTTCTACGTTTTAGAATAAGTGCTCAGCATATGTGGGGACTCCTTCAAGACTGTTGAAAAAGCATTCCAGGTTAAGATGGTTGAGAGAATGCCAAGCAAAGCTGTCATCAAGGCTACCTTCAACAATCTCAAATATAAAATATATTTAGATTTTTTAACACTTTTATGGTTGCTACATGATTCCTTATGTGTCATTTCATAGTTTTGATGTCGTCACTATTATTCTACAATGTAGAAAATAGTAAAAATAAAGAAAAACCAAACTGTTGACTGGTACTGTATATATATATATATATATATATATATATATATATATATATATATATATATATATATATATATATATATATATATATTTGTTTAATTGTATTTGATAAAATAATGACAGTTTGCCTTTACTAATATAGCCCCTGGAAATGCAATGAATAAAACAATCATAATCAAATCCAATCAAATGTATTTATAAAGCCCTTCGTACAGCACACCTCTAAGTTAGTTACCCACAATACATCACACCACTAAGTTAGTTACCCACAATACATCACACCACTAAGTTAGTTACCCACAATACATCACACCACTAAGTTAGTTACCCACAATACATCACACCACTAAGTTAGTTACCCACAATACATCACACCACTAAGTTAGTTACCCACAATACATCACACCACTAAGTTAGTTACCCACAATACATCACACCACTAAGTTAGTTACCCACAATACATCACACCACTAAGTTAGTTACCCACAATACATCACACCACTAAGTTAGTTACCCACAATACATCACACCACTAAGTTAGTTACCCACAATACATCACACCACTAAGTTAGTTACCCACAATACATCACACCACTAACTTAGTTACCCACAATAAATCACACCATTAACTTAGTTACCCACAATCAATCATTCAATCAATCAATAAAATATATTTATATAGCCCTTCTTACATCAGCTGATATCTCAAAGTGCTGTACAGAAACCCAGCCTAAAACCCCAAACAGCAAGCAATGCAGGTGTAGAAGCACGGTGGCTAGGAAAAACTCCCTAGAAAGGCCAGAACCTAGGAAGAAACCTAGAGAGGAACCAGGCTATGAGGGGTGGCCAGTCCTCTTCTGGCTGTACCAGGTGGAGAGGAACCAGGCTATGTGGGGTGGCCAGTCCTCTTCTGGCTGTGCCGGGTGGAGATTATAACAGAACATGGCCAAGATGTTCAAATGTTCAAAAATGACCAGCAACGTCAAATAATAATGCTCACAGTAGTTGTAGAGGGTGCAGCAAGTCAGCACCTCAGGAGTAAATGTCAGTTGGCTTTTCATAGCCGATCATTAAGAGTATCTGTACTGCTCCTGCTGTCTCTTAGAGAGTTGAAAACACAGGTCTGGGACAAGTATCATAAATGGCAAAAAAAAGACAGTCCAAGAATAAATCATAAGGAATACGATGTTAAAGTGTCATTCCTATATCTGGACCACGTATTTTTGTTGCCACAGCTTAATTTGAGCAGGATCCGGCACCTCTATATGGGACCTCCGGTTTGGACTGTTTGGATACAGAACCTATTTGGCCAGATCCAGTACCTCTCATGGCTCCAAAAAACAACTATTTCGTGACTGTGTGAGAAGCTCAGCATTCAGACAGGTTGGTTACCCACTGCTTCTCTATTACGTTTATCCGGCACAATTAAGAAAATTACTTATCATGCGAGCGCAAACAATATAATTATAACATCGTTTTATTAAAGACCAAAAAAAAAAGACATGGATTTTCTCCGTGGTTTGAATAGGACCTTATTAAAGCTACTATGTTACATGTGTTATTACAGCCCGTCCAAATCGCTATAGTAACACAAGTACACTGTATCTCTCTCTATACATTTCCACTTCTATGGAATAGGTGTGACACCTCAGATCTATAGTTTCAATGAAATACATAGATCAAATCACCATCTTCCCATCTAAGAACCTGTCAATGGTTTCACATCACAGAGCGTAACGACTGTCGGCACAGATAGCTCATCAGCCAGAAGTAACGACTGTCGGCACAGATAGCTCATCAGTCAGAAGTAACGACTGTCGGCACAGATAGCTCATCAGCCAGAAGTAACGACTGTCGGCACAGATAGCTCATCAGTCAGAAGTAACGACTGTCGGCACAGATAGCTCATCAGCCAGAAGTAACGACTGTCGGCACAGATAGCTCATCAGTCAGAAGTAACGACTGTCGGCACAGATAGCTCATCAGTCAGAAGTAACGACTGTCGGCACAGATAGCTCATCAGTCAGAAGTAACGACTGTCGGCACAGATAGCTCATCAGTCAGAAGTAACGACTGTCGGCACAGATAGCTCATCAGTCAGAAGTAACGACTGTCGGCACAGATAGCTCATCAGTCAGAAGTAACGACTGTCGGCACAGATAGCTCATCAGTCAGAAGTAACGACTGTCGGCACAGATAGCTCATCAGTCAGAAGTAACGACTGTCGGCACAGATAGCTCATCAGTCAGAAGTAACGATTGTCGGCACAGTGGCTCACATAGCTCATCAGTCAGAAGACAATGGGAATATGGATTAATTTAGTCTTTTATCTACCCAGCTCTGGCTTCAGTACTTCAAACTACCCATGACTTAGAGAA
>NW_026289691.1:30000-35000 GCF_023373465.1 Oncorhynchus keta | reverse complement strand
AGAGATGAGGTAAAAGGAGGAGTTTATACCTGAGGGCAGAGACTACATTCTCCACGGCCACCTGCAGAACGGTTTTGATTGACAGGTCCAGGTTGCCCACAGCGATGCCCAGCAGCTCTCCGATTTGCCCCAGTGGCTGTCCGTCTGTCGCCATGGTGACAGCCAGGGCCTGGACTTTGGACCGTTCAGAGCGGGAGAGATCATAGGTACGACTGTAGCTCTGCAACCGTTCCTGAGAGAGAGTAGGGAGGGGAGAGAGGAGAGAGTAGGGGGAGACAGAGAGAGTAGGGGGGAGAGAGTAGGGGGAGAGAGAAAGTAGGGGAGAGAGAGATAGGGGAGAGAGAGTAGGGGGAGAGAAGAAAGAGAGTAGAGATAGAAATAGGGAGAGAGAGTATAAGTAGAGAGAAAGTAGGGGGAGAAGAGAGGGAAATATAGGAAAATGAGAGAAAGTAAGGAGAAAGTAGAGAGAGAATGTAGAGAGATAGAAGTAAGGAGAGAGAGAAAAGGGGGGAGAGAGAGAGTAGGGGGAGAGAGAGAGTAGGGGGAGAGAGAGAGAGAAGGGGGGAGAGAGAGAGGAGTAGGGGAGAGAGAGACAGGGGGGAGAAGAAAGTAGAGAGAGTAAGGGAGAGAGAGAGAGAGTAAGGAGAGAGAGAGAGAGAGGGGGGAGAGAGAGAGTAGGGGGAGAGAGAGAGAGCAAGGGGGAGAGAGAGAGCAGGGGGAGAGAGAGTAGGGGAAGAGAGAGTAGGGGAGAGAGAGAGAGAGTAGGGGGAGAGAGAGAGAGAGAGGGGGAGAGAGAGAGAGAGAGGAGAGAGAGAGAGAGGTAGGGGGAGAGAGAGAGAGCAGGGGGAGAGAGAGAGAGTAGGGGGAGAGAGAGAGGAGAGAGAGATATAGGAGAAGAGAGAGAGAGGGGGAGAGAGAGTAGAGCAGAGAGAGAGAGAGCAGGGGGAGAGAGAGAGAGAGGGGAGGGAGATATAGGTAGTAGAGAGAGTAGGGGGAGAGAGAGTAAGGGGGAGAGAGAGTATAGGGGGAGGGGGAGAGAGAGTACAGGCGGAGAGGGAGAGAGATGTACGGGGAGAGAGAGATGTAGAGTATATGTTGGTGTAGAGAGAGAGACAGTATATGGGGGAGAGAGATATAGGGGGAGAGAGATGCTAGGGGGAGAGAGATGAGTAGGGGGAGAGATGCAGAGAGAGTAGGCGAGAGAGCAGGGGGTGGAGAGGTAGAGAGTAGGTGTGAGAGAGAGAGAGTAAGGGGAGAGAGCAGTAGGGGAGAGAGAGTAGGGAGAGAGAGAGAGGAGGGGGAGAGAGACAGGAGAGAGAGAGTGGTGGGGGAGAGAGAGTAGGTAGCAGATATGCAGAGATATGAGCAAGTAGTATATGAGTAGATGTATGAGATGAGAGAGAGAGAGGTGAGTATAATGTATGATATGATATGATATATATATAGATATATATATATATGTATATATATATAGTATATATATATGCATATATATATATATAATAGATTACAGTGTATATACATGCCACATGAAGTATGATATATATATATTATATGATATATATATATATACATATGATAGCAGAGTATAGATAGTATATGATATATATATAGATAGAGAGATGTATGCATATATATATATGCAGTATGAGATGCATATTGTATGCATATATATATATATATATATATATATATAGAGATAGTATATATATATAGTATGAGTAGTATATATGTTATATATATATATATATATATATATATGTATATATGATATATATATGTATATATATATATATATATATATATATATATATATATATATATAAAGTATATAGTATGTATATATATATATATAAGAGTCATGTGGAGAGGAGAGAGAGGGAGAGAGAGAGAGCAGGGGGAGAGAGAGAGTAGGGGGAGAGAGAGGGAGAGAGAGAGTAAGGGGAGAGAGAGTAGGGGAGAGAGAGAGTAGGGGGAGAGAGAGAGTAGGGGGAGAGAGAGAGGGGGAGAGAGAGTAGGGGGTGAGAGAGAGCAGGGGGAGAGAGAGAGTAAGGGAGAGAGAGTAGGGAGAGAGAGAGCGTAAGGAGAGAGAGAGAAGAAGGGGGAGAGAGAGAGAGAGGGGAGAGGGAGAGTAGGGAGAGAGAGAGAGAGAGTGAGAGAGTAGGGGAGAGAGAGAGAGTAAGGGGGAGAGAGAGTAGGGGGAGAGAGAGTAGGGGAGAGAGAGAGAGTAAGGGGAGAGAGAGAGAGAGTAAGGGGGAGAGAGAGAGCAGGGGAGAGAGAGAGAGAATAGGGGGAGAGAGAGGGGGAGAGAGAGAGTAGGGGGAGAGAGAGAGTAAGGGAGAGAGAGAGTAAGGGGGAGAGAGAGAGAGTAGGGGGAGAGAGAGAGTAGGGGGAGAGAGAGTAGGGGGAGAGAGAGAGCAGGGGAGAGAGAGAGAGTAGGGGAGGAGAGAGAGCAAGGGGGAGAGAGAGAGAGTAGGGGAGAGACAGAGAGAGGGGGAGAGAGAGAGAGGGGGGAGAGAGAGAGAGAGAGAGAGAGAGTAAGGGGAGATATATAGAGTAGGGGAGAGAGATAGGGGAGAGAGAGCAAGGGGGAGAGAGAGAGAGAGTAAGGGGAGAGAGAGAGAGAGAGGGGGAGAGGAGAGAGAGGGGGAGAGAGAGAGAGTAGGGGGAGAGAGAGAGTAGGGGAGAGAGAGAGAGAGTAGGGGAGAGAGAGAGAGTAAGGGGAGAGAGAGAGTAGGGGAGAGAGAGTAGGGGGAGAGAGAGTAAGGGGGAGAGAGAGAGAGAGTAAGGGGAGAGAGAGAGAGAGTAGGGGGAGAGAGAGAGTAGGGGGAGAGAGAGAGAGTAAGGGGGAGAGAGAGAGAGGGGGAGAGAGAGTAGGGGAAGAGAGAGAGGGGGGAGAGAGAGAGAGAGTAGGGGGAGAGAGAGAGAGTAGGGGGGAGAGAGAGAGTAGGGGGAGAGAGAGAGTAGGAGAGAGAGAGAGTAGGGGGAGAGAGAGAGAGAGAGGGGGGAGAGAGAGAGAGTAGGGGGAGAGAGAGAGCAGGGAGAGAGAGAGAGGAGGGGAGAGAGAGAGAGAGGGGGAGAGAGAGAGAGAGGGGGAGAGAGAGAGAGAGTAGGGGAGAGAGAGCAGGGGGAGAGAGAGAGTAAGGGGAGAGAGAGTAAGGGGGAGAGAGAGTAAGGGGGAGAGGGAGAGAGAGTAAGGGGGAGAGAGAGAGAGAGTAAGGGGAGAGAGAGAGAGAGTAAGGGGGAGAGTATATATATGATAGAGTAAGGGGTATATATATATATATGTAGCGTAGAGTATATATATAGTATAGGGGGTAGAGAGGAGAGAGTAGGGGAGAGAGAGAGAGTAAGGGGAGAGAGAGGGGGAGAGAGAGGGGGAGAGAGAGAGGGGAGAGAGAGAGAGTAAGGGGAGAGAGAGAAAGGGAAGAGAGAGAGTAGGGAAGAGAGAGAAGAAAAGAGAGAGAGAGAGGGGGAGAGAGAGAGAGGGGGAGAGAGGGGGAGAGAGAGAGGGGGAGAGAGAGAGTAGGGAGAGAGAGAGTAGGAGAGAGAGAGAGTAAGGGGAGAGAGAGAGTAAGGGGGAGAGAGAGAAGGAGGAGGAGGGGGAGAGTATATATATATATATAATATATATATATATATTATATATATAGGGAGATATATATATATGAGAGCATATATATATGTGAGAGAGAGAGTAGGGGGAGAGAGAGAGTAGGGGGAGAGAGTAGAGAGAGTAGGGGGAGAGAGAGAGTAGGGGGAGAGAGAGAGAGGGGGAAGAGAGAGAGAGAGTAGGGAAGAGAGAGAGAGGGGGAGGAGGAGAGGCAGGGGGAGAGAGAGAGTAGGGGGAGA
Organism: Oncorhynchus keta; assembly: GCF_023373465.1. NCBI lineage: Eukaryota > Metazoa > Chordata > Actinopteri > Salmoniformes > Salmonidae > Oncorhynchus > Oncorhynchus keta. The sequence goes on along the minus strand of NW_026289691.1, from coordinate 31,148 downwards.
GAGAGAGAGTAGGGGAGAGAGAGAGAGGGGAGGGGGAGAGAGAGAGAGGGGGAGAGAGAGTAAGGGGGAGAGAGAGAGGGGGAGAGAGAGAGAGTAGGGGGAGAGAGAGAGAGTAGGGGGAGAGAGAGGGGGAGAGAGAGGGGGAGAGAGAGAAAGGGGAGAGAGAGAGTAAGGGGAGAGAGAGAGAGCAGGGGGAGAGAGAGAGTAGGGGGAGAGAGAGTAGGGGAGAGAGAGAGAGGGGGGAGAGAGAGTAGGGGAGAGAGAGTAGGGGGAGAGAGAGAGTAAGGAGAGAGAGCAGGGGAGAGAGAGAGCGAAGGAGAGAGAGAGAGCGTAAGGGGAGAGAGAGAGAGTAGGGGGAGAGGGAGAGAGTAGGGGAGAGAGAGAGAGAGAGGGGAGAGAGTAGGGGGAGAGAGAGAGAGTAAGGGGAGAGAGAGAGCAGGGGAGAGAGAGAGGGGGAGAGAGAGAGTAGAGGGAGAGAGAGAGAGAGCAAGGGGAGAGAGAGAGAGGAGAGAGAGAGAGAATAGGGGGAGAGAGAGTAGGGGAGAGAGAGATAGGGGAGAGAGAGAGAGGCAAGGGGGAGAGAGAGAGTAAGGGGAGAGAGAGAGAGAGGGGGAGAGAGAGTAGGGGAGAGAGAGAGCAGGGGGAGAGAGAGAGTGGGGGAGAGAGAGAGAGAGTAGGGGAGAGACAGAGAGAGTAAGGGGAGAGAGAGAGTAGGGGGAGAGAGAGAGTAAGGGGAGAGAGAGAGAGCAGGGGAGAGACAGAAAGAGTAAGGGGGAGAGAGAGAGTAGGGGGAGAGAGAGAGAGAGATAGAGAGAGAGAGAGAGAGAGAGAGAGGGAAGAGAGAGAGAGAGTAGGGAAGAGAGAGAGAGAGGGAAGAAGAGAGAGAGAGAGTAGGGAAGAGAGAGAGAGAGGGGAGAGAGAGAGTGGGAGAGGAGAGAGAGAGCAGGGGAGAGAGAGAGTAGGGAGAGAGAGAGCAGGGGAGAGAGAGAGCAGGGGAGAGAGAGTAGGGGAGAGAGAGAGTAGGGGAGAGAGAGAGTAGGGAGAGAGAGAGAGTAGTGGAGAGAGAGAGTAGGGGAGAGAGAGAGTAGGGAGAGGAGAGGAGGGGAGAGAGAGAGAGAGGGGAGAGAGAGAGTAGGGGAGAGAGAGAG
>NW_026289691.1:0-25000 GCF_023373465.1 Oncorhynchus keta | reverse complement strand
AATTACTTGACACATTGGAAAGAATTAACAAAAACAGAGCAAACTAGAATGCTATTTGGCCCTAAACAGAGAGTACACAGTGGCAGAATACCTGACCACTGTGACTGACCCAAAATTAAGGAAAGCTTTGACTATGTACAGACTTAGTGAGCATAGCCTTGCTATTGAGAAAGGCCGCCGTAGGCAGACATGGCTCTCAAGAGAAGACAGGCTACGTGCTCACTGCCCACAAAATGAGGTGGAAACTGAGCTGCACTTCCTAACCTCCCTGCCCAATGTATGACCATATTAGAGACACATATTTCCCTCAGATTACACAGATACACAAAGAATTTGATATTTTGATAAACCCCTATCTACTGGGTGAAATACCACAGTGATCCATCACAGCAGCAAGATGTGTGACCTGTTGCCACAAGAAAAGGTCAACCAGTGAAGAACAAGCAACATTGTAAATACAACCCATATTTATGTTGATTTATTTTCCTTCTGTACTTGAACTATTTGCACATCATTACAACACTGTGTATAGATAGACATATAACATTTGAACTGTCTTTATTAATTTGAAACTTTTGTAAGTGTAATGTTCACTGTTCAGAGAGAGTGAAAGAGACAGTGGATGTCATTAATCAATGGGGACATGGTGGACATGCCAGGGGCTTTAGAAGAGGAGGGACATGGTGGACATGCCAGGGGCTTTAGAAGAGGAGGGACATGGTGGACATGCCAGGGCTTTAGAAGAGGAGGGACATGGTGGACATGCCAGGGCTTTAGAAGAGGGACATGGTGGACATGCCAGGGCTTTAGAAGAGGAGGGACATGGTGGACATGCCAGGGGCTTTAGAAGAGGAGGGACATGCCAGGGCTTTAGTAGAGGGGGACATGCCAGGGCTTTAGAAGAGGAGGGACATGCCAGGGGCTTTAGAAGAGGAGGGACATGGTGGACATGCCAGGGGCTTTAGAAGAGGGGGGGGACATGTGGACATGCCAGGGGCTTTAGAAGAGGAGGGACATGGTGGACATGCCAGGGCTTTAGAAGAGGAGGGACATGGTGGACATGCCAGGGGCTTTAGAAGAGGAGGGACATGGTGGACATGCCAGGGCTTTAGAAGAGGAGGGACATGGTGGACATGCCAGGGCTTTAGAAGAGGAGGGACATGCCAGGGCTTTAGTAGAGGACATGCCAGGGGCTTTAGAAGAGGAGGGACATGCCAGGGGCTTTAGAAGAGGAGGGACATGGTGGACATGCCAGGGGCTTTAGAAGAGGGGTGACATGCCAGGGGCTTTAGAAGAGGAGGGACATGGTGGACATGCCAGGGGCTTTAGAAGAGGAGGGACATGCCAGGGGCTTTAGAAGAGGAGGGACATGCCAGGGGCTTTAGAAGAGGAGGGACATGCCAGGGGCTTTAGAAGAGGAGGGACATGCCAGGGGCTTTAGAAGAGGAGGGACATGACAGGGGCTTTAGAAGAGGAGGGACATGACAGGGGCTTTAGAAGAGGAGGGACATGACAGGGGCTTTAGAAGAGGAGGGACATGCCAGGGGCTTTAGAAGAGGAGGGACATGGTGGACATGCCAGGGGCTTTAGAAGAGGAGGGACATGACAGGGGCTTTAGAAGAGGGACATGCCAGGGGCTTTAGAAGAGGAGGGACATGCCAGGGGCTTTAGAAGAGGGAGGGACATGCCAGGGGGCTTTAGAAGAGGAGGGACATGCCAGGGGGCTTTAGAAGAGGAGGGACATGCCAGGGGCTTTAGAAGAGGAGGGACATGCCAGGGGCTTTAGAAGAGAGGGACATGCCAGGGGCTTTAGAAGAGAGGGACATGCCAGGGGCTTTAGAAGAGGAGGACATGCCAGGGGCTTTAGAAGAGGAAGGACATGACAGGGGCTTTAGAAGAGGAGGGACATGCCAGGGGCTTTAGAAGAGGAGGGACATGCCAGGGGGCTTTAGAAGAGGAGGGACATGACAGGGGCTTTAGAAGAGGAGGGACATGGGGACATGCCAGGGCTTTAGAAGAGGAGGACATGCCAGGGGCTTTAGAAGAGGAGGGACATGCCAGGGGCTTTAGAAGAGGAGGGACATGCCAGGGGCTTTAGAAGAGGAGGGACATGACAGGGGCTTTAGAAGAGGAGGGACATGACAGGGGCTTTAGAAGAGGGACATGCCAGGGGCTTTAGAAGAGGAGGGACATGCCAGGGGGACATGCCAGGGGCTTTAGAAGAGGAGGGACATGCCAGGGGCTTTAGAAGAGGAGGGACATGCCAGGGGCTTTAGAAGAGGAGGGACATGGTGGACATGCCAGGGGCTTTAGAAGAGGGACATGCCAGGGGCTTTAGAAGAGGAGGGACATGGTGGACATGCCAGGGGTTTAGAAGAGGAGGGACATGACAGGGGCTTTAGAAGAGGAGGGACATGACAGGGGCTTTAGAAGAGGAGGGACATGGGGGACATGCCAGGGGCTTTAGAAGAGGAGGGACATGCCAGGGACTTTAGTAGAGGAGGGACATGCCAGGGGCTTTAGTAGAGGGACATGCCAGGGGCTTTAGAAGAGTAGGGACATGACAGGAGCTTTAGAAGAGGAGGGACATGCCAGGGGCTTTAGAAGAGGAAGGACATATATATGCCATTTAGCATACGCTTTTATCCAAAGCGACTTACAGTCATGTGTGCATACATTCTACGTATGGGTGGTCCCGGGAATCGAACAGGGGCTTTAGAAGAGGAGGGACATGGGGGACATGCCAGGGGCTTTAGAAGAGGAGGGACATGGGGGACATGCCAGGGGCTTTAGAAGAGGAGGGACATGCCAGGGGCTTTAGAAGAGGAGGGACATGCCAGGGGCTTTAGAAGAGGAGGACATGCCAGGGCTTTAGAAGAGGAGGGACATGGGGGACATGCCAGGGCTTTAGAAGAGGAGCGACATGCCAGGGGGCTTTAGAAGAGGAGGGACATGCCAGGGCTTTAGAAGAGGAGGGACATGACAGGGGCTTTAGAAGAGGAGGGGACAGGGCTTTAGAAGAGGAGGGACATGGGGGACATGCCAGGGGCTTTAGAAGAGGAGGGACATGCCAGGGGCTTTAGAAGAGGAGGGACATGCCAGGGGCTTTAGAAGAGGAGGACATGGGGGACATGCCAGGGGCTTTAGAAGAGGGGGACATGCCAGGGCTTTAGAAGAGGAGGGACATGCCAGGGGCTTTAGAAGAAGAGGGACATGCCAGGGCTTTAGTAGAGGAGGGACATGCCAGGGGCTTTAGTAGAGGAGGACATGCCAGGGCTTTAGTAGAGGAGGGACATGCCAGGGGCTTTAGAAGAGGAGGGACAGGGTGAAGAGCGAGGAGGAGAGGACGCTTCCATTGAAAGGCCTCAGAGATAAATTACCACCCAGGAAAATTAAATTCCTCCCATTTCCCTACTAAAAACAAGAAGGGGTTAGCCTCGACCTCCCACCTCTCACATGGACTCCTGGGGGATGGATCGAACCATAGAGGGGAGGTGAAAGGTTAGTATTTAGATCAAGGAGACAGACAGCTGTTCCCACTGGTATATGGGTGAGGGAGAGGAATTGAAAGGAGGAGAGCGGTGAAAAGGGGAGGAGAGAGGAATGGAAAGGAGGAGAGAGGAATGGAAAGGAGGAGAGAGGAATGGAAAGGGAGGAGAGAGAATGGAAAGGGAGGAGAGAGGAATGGAAAGGAGGAGAGATAATGAGAGGAGAGATAAGGGAGGAGAGAGGAATGGAAAGGGAGGAGAGAGGAATCGAAAGGAGGAGAGAGGAATGGAAAGGGGAGGAGAGAGGAATGGAAAGGGGAGGAGAGAGAATGGAAAGGGGAGGAGAGATAATGGAAAGGAGGAGAGAGGAATGGAAAGGAGGAGAGAGGAATGGAAAGGGAGGAGAGAGGATGGAAAGGGAGGAGAGAGGGATGGAAAGGAGGAGAGAGGATGGAAAGGAGGAGAGAGGATGGAAAGGGAGGAGAGAGGAATGGAAAGGGGAGGAGAGAGAATGGAAAGGAGGAGAGCGGAATGGAAAGGGAGGAGAGCGGAATGGAAAGAGGAGGGAGAGAGGATGGAAAGGAGGAGAGAGGATGGAAAGGGAGGAGAGAGGATGGAAAGGAGGAGAGAGGATGGAAAGGAGGAGAGAGGATGGAAAGGAGGAGAGAGGATGGAAAGGGGAGGAGAGAGGAATGGAAAGGGAGGAGAGAGAGGAATGGAAAGGGAGGAGAGGATGGAAAGGGAGGAGAGAGGATGGAAAGGGAGGGAGAGAGAGGATCGAAAGGGAGGAGAGAGGATCGAAAGGGAGGAGAGAGGAATGGAAAGGAGGAGAGAGGAATGGAAAGGGGAGGAGAGAGGATGGAAAGGGAGGAGAGAGAATGGAAAGGAGGAGAGATAATGGAAAGGGAGGAGAGAGGAATGGAAAGGGAGGAGAGCGGAATGGAAAGGAGGAGAGAGGAATGGAAAGGGAGGAGAGAGGATGGAAAGGGAGGAGAGAGGATGGAAAGGGAGGAGAGAGAGGATGGAAAGGGAGGAGAGAGAGGATCGAAAGGGAGGAGAGAGGATCGAAAGGGAGGAGAGAGGAATGGAAAGGGAGGAGAGAGGAATGGAAAGGGAGGAGAGAGGAATGGAAAGGGAGGAGAGAGGAATGGAAAGGGAGGAGAGAGGATGGAAAGGGAGGAGAGAGAAGAGTATCGGAGGTAAAGAGGGTGTTGATTAGAGCCAATGTCTGGGTTAAAAGCTCAGTGGGTGAGAGGTGCCTGCTGGGAGATGAAGTTTAACGGCTCTGAAGTCAAAGGAGGATCAATCAACTCACCTGGAGAGAAGAGAGAGGCAGAGGAGGAAGAGCAAGCAGGGGAGAGAGGGGGTTGTCTTTGTATTTATTCTGGATCCCCATTAGTTCCTGCCAAGGCAGCAGCTACTCTTCCTGGGGTTTATTATGGATCCCCATTAGTTCCTGCCAAGGCAGCAGCTACTCTTCCTGGGGTTTATTATGGATCCCCATTAGTTCCTGCCAAGGCAGCAGCTACTCTTCCTGGGGTTTATTATGGGTCCCCATTAGTTCCTGCCAAGGCAGCAGCTACTCTTCCTGGGGTTTATTATGGATCCCCATTAGTTCCTGCCAAGGCAGCAGCTCCTCTTCCTGGGGTTTATTATGGATCCCCATTAGTTCCTGCCAAGGCAGCAGCTACTCTTCCTGGGGTTTATTATGGATCCTCATTAGTTCCTGCCAAGGCAGCAGCTCCTCTTCCTGGGGTTTATTATGGATCCCCATTAGTTCCTGCCAAGGCAGCAGCTACTCTTCCTGGGGTTTATTATGGATCCCCATTAGTTCCTGCCAAGGCAGCAGCTCCTCTTCCTGGGGTTTATTATGGATCCCCATTAGTTCCTGCCAAGGCAGCAGCTCCTCTTCCTGGGGTTTATTATGGATCCCCATTAGTTCCTGGGGTTTATTATGGATCCCCATTACATCCTGCCAAGGCAGCAGCTACTCTTCCTGGAGTTTATTATAGTTGCCCTAGTTTAGGGCAGCAGTGATAGAGTTCCTTCCTGGTATAGTTTAGGTAGCAGTGATATAGTTCCTTCCTGGTATAGTTTAGGTAGCAGTGATAGAGTTCCTTCCTGGTATAGTTTAGGGTAGCAGTGATAGAGTTCCTTCCTGGTATAGGGTAGGGCGACAGTGATAGAGTTCCTTCCTGGTATAGGGTAGAGCAGCAGTGATAGAGTTCCTTCCTGCAGCAGTGACAGCAGAGTTCCTTCCCTGGTATAGGGTAGGGCGACAGTGATAGAGTTCCTTCCTGGTATAGGTAGAGCAGCAGTGATAGAGTTCCTTCCTGCAGCAGTGACAGCAGAGTTCCTTCCTGGTATAGGGTAGGGCAGCAGTGATAGAGTTCCTTCCTGGTATAGTTTAGGGTAGCAGTGATAGAGTTCCTTCCTGGTATAGTTTAGGGCAGCAGTGATAGAGTTCCTTCCTGGTATAGTTTAGGGCAGGAGTGATAGAGTTCCTTCCTGGTATAGTTTAGGGTAGCAGTGATAGAGTTCCTTCCTGGTATAGGGTAGAGCAGCAGTGATAGAGTTCCTTCCTGCAGCAGTGACAGCAGAGTTCCTTCCTGGTATAGGGTAGGGCAGCAGTGATAGAGTTCCTTCCTGGTATAGTTTAGGTAGCAGTGATAGAGTTCCTTCCTGGTATAGTTTAGGTAGCAGTGATAGAGTTCCTTCCTGGTATAGGGTAGAGCAGCAGTGATAGAGTTCCTTCCTGCAGCAGTGACAGCAGAGTTCCTTCCTGGTATAGGGTAGGGCAGCAGTGATAGAGTTCCTTCCTGGTATAGTTTAGGGTAGCAGTGATAGAGTTCCTTCCTGGTATAGGGTAGGGTAGCAGTGACAGAGTTCCTTCCTGGTATAGGGTAGGGCAGCAGTGATAGAGTTCCTTCCTGGTATAGTTTAGGGCAGCAGTGATAGAGTTCCTTCCTGGTATAGTTTAGGGCAGCAGTGATAGAGTTCCTTCCTGGTATAGTTTAGGGTAGCAGTGATAGAGTTCCTTCCTGGTATAGGGTAGGTAGCAGTGACAGAGTTCCTTCCTGGTATAGGGTAGGGCAGCAGTGATAGAGTTCCTTCCTGGTATAGTTTAGGGGAGCAGTGATAGAGTTCCTTCCTGGTATAGTTTAGGGCAGCAGTGATAGAGTTCCTTCCTGGTATAGTTTAGGGCAGGAGTGATAGAGTTCCTTCCTGGTATAGTTTAGGGTAGCAGTGATAGAGTTCCTTCCTGGTATAGTTTAGGGCAGCAGTGATAGAGTTCCTTCCTGGTATAGTTTAGGGCAGCAGTGATAGAGTTCCTTCCTGGTATAGTTTAGGGTAGCAGTGATAGAGTTCCTTCCTGGTATAGTTTAGGGTAGCAGTGATAGAGTTCCTTCCTGGTATAGGGTAGGGCAGCAGTGATAGAGTTCCTTCCTGGTATAGTGTAGGGTAGCAGTGATAGAGTTCCTTCCTGGTATAGTTTAGGGCAGCAGTGATAGAGTTCCTTCCTGGTATAGTTTAGGGTAGCAGTGATAGAGTTCCTTCCTGGTATAGTTTAGGGTAGCAGTGATAGAGTTCCTTCCTGGTATAGGGTAGGGCAGCAGTGATAGAGTTCCTTCCTGGTATAGTTTAGGGTAGCAGTGATAGAGTTCCTTCCTGGTATAGTTTAGGGTAGCAGTGATAGAGTTCCTTCCTGGTATAGGGTAGGGTAGCAGTGATAGAGTTCCTTCCTGGTATAGTTTAGGGCAGCAGTGATAGAGTTCCTTCCTGGTATAGTTTAGGGTAGCAGTGATAGAGTTCCTTCCTGGTATAGTTTAGGGCAGCAGTGATAGAGTTCCTTCCTGGTATAGTTTAGGGTAGCAGTGATAGAGTTCCTTCCTGGTATAGTTTAGGGCAGCGGTGATAGAGTTCCTTCCTGGTATAGTTTAGGGTAGCAGTGATAGAGTTCCTTCCTGGTATAGTTTAGGGCAGCAGTGATAGAGTTCCTTCCTGGTATAGTTTAGGGTAGCAGTGATAGAGTTCCTTCCTGCAGCAGTGACAGCAGAGTGCCAGACTGCAGTCCACTGAAGTGATAAAACATCTATGTCCCTCAGGGACCTTAGATCTATATTAATTTCTCTCTTTGCTTTGGTTGTTGTAACGTCCTTAGATCTATATTCATTTCAAGCCCATAGTTTTTATTTTCAAAAGCTGCACCTGCGTGTGAATGATTTGGTCCTTCATTAGGACATTAGCGTGTGTTCCAAGTTTGTTTTTTTAAATTTTGCGAACGCTAATAGCACATTAGCTTATTGGTATTTCAGAGGCCCTCTGTGGTTAGCGGTTTAATGACTACTATTGTTTTTCTAATTATGTTTAACAAAGTTACAAAAAAAACATTTTCAATATCTTTTTCAAGATGTGTTGCTTGCTGCCAGTTACCAAGTTGCCTAGCAACTGACGTGCATAGCTACACCAGTACACTGATAAACTGGAGACATCTTCCAACAACTGATGTGAAGGACCCATTTAACTCACGACTGGAAACGTCAGTTATCGCAGTCGAGTCATATTGACAACGTTGTTGTGAAGATGGCGTCTGTTATGAAAACATCTCTTTTTGACACAGATCAACCGTACTAGTTGTTGAGGCTGTGGTCGTGTCCCGTCTTGATGACTGGTAACATGGACAGGTACAGTAAAGAAAGACAAAAGCTGCAGTTGACTCAGAACAGCACAATTTCACCGCACAGACAGAACTAACAACGTGCATGATGGTATTTCCTGGTTGAGGTGCATGATGGTATTTCCTGGTTGAGGTGCATGATGGTATTTCCTGGTTGAGGTGCATGATGGTATTTCCTGGTTGAGGTGAAATTAAAACTACTTCTCTTCTAGTCTTTATAAGAAACATTTGACTGTTGAAAACACCTCACAACTTGTATAGTCAATTTGAATACACTTCAAAACAGACAGACATCCCCAGCAGAAACACCACTAAGGGGTTTGTTTCTGCACTGTACCCAAACCACAAACAGACTTAATGTGTCACTATGTATAGAACCATGTCACCACGGACTGCTCTGGGCAAAAAGCACGTCGAGCTTAAAAAAAACAATGTATCAAAGCTGCTCTCTTTCTAAAGCTCTGATTTAACTGTATTTAACAATATGCATATATGAATAGTGTGTAAATATTTGTCTTGTCTCTTGGTGTCTTTCCCATATATAACTTATTTTATTCATAAATATATTTTAAAAAATGTTTTAAATTGAATGTTCTTGTCCATTACTGTTCTGTGTCATGTATGTGTACGTTATGTGTGGACCCCAGGTAGAGTAGCTGCTACATATTCAGTAGTTAATGGACCCCAGGTAGAGTAGCTGCTACATATTCAGTAGTTAATGGACCCCAGGTAGAGTAGCTGCTACATGTTAATGAACCCCAGGTAGAGTAGCTGCTACATGTTAATGGACCCCAGGTAGAGTAGCTGCTACATATTCAGTAGTTAATGGACCCCAGGTAGAGTAGCTGCTACATGTTAATGAACCCCAGGTAGAGTAGCTGCTACATGTTAATGGACCCCAGGTAGAGTAGCTGCTACATGTTCAGTAGTTAATGAACCCCAGGTAGAGTAGCTGCTACATGTTAATGGACCCCAGGTAGAGTAGCTGCTACATGTTAATGGACCCCAGGTAGAGTAGCTGCTACATGTTAATGGACCCCAGGTAGAGTAGCTGCTACATGTTAATGGACCCCAGGTAGAGTAGCTGCTACATGTTCAGTAGTTAATGGACCCCAGGTAGAGTAGCTGCTACATGTTAATGGACCCCAGGTAGAGTAGCTGCTACATGTTAATGGACCCCAGGTAGAGTAGCTGCTACATGTTAATGGACCCCAGGAAGAGTAGCTGCTACATGTTAACGGGCCCCAGGTAGAGTAGCTGCTACATGTTAATGGACCCCAGGTAGAGTAGCTGCTACATGTTAATGGACCCCAGGTAGAGTAGCTGCTACATGTTAATGGACCCCAGGTAGAGTAGCTGCTACATGTTAATGGACCCCAGGTAGAGTAGCTGCTACATGTTAATGGACCCCAGGTAGAGTAGCTGCTACATGTTAATGGACCCCAGGTAGAGTAGCTGCTACATGTTAATGGACCCCAGGTAGAGTAGCTGCTACATGTTAATGGACCCCAGGTAGAGTAGCTGCTACATGTTAATGGACCCCAGGTAGAGTAGCTGCTACATGTTAATGGACCCCAGGTAGAGTAGCTGCTACATGTTAATGGACCCCAGGTAGAGTAGCTGCTACATGTTAATGGACCCCAGGTAGAGTAGCTGCTACATGTTAATGGACCCCAGGTAGAGTAGCTGCTACATGTTAATGGACCCCAGGTAGAGTAGCTGCTACATGTTAATGGACCCCAGGTAGAGTAGCTGCTACATGTTAATGGACCCCAGGTAGAGTAGCTGCTACATGTTAATGGACCCCAGGTAGAGTAGCTGCTACATGTTCAGTAGTTAATGAACCCCAGGTAGAGTAGCTGATACATGTTCAGTAGTTAATGAACCCCAGGTAGAGTAGCTGCTACATGTTAATGGACCCCAGGTAGAGTAGCTGCTACATGTTAATGGACCCCAGGTAGAGTAGCTGCTACATGTTAATGGACCCCAGGTAGAGTAGCTGCTACATGTTAATGGACCCCAGGTAGAGTAGCTGCTACATGTTAATGGACCCCAGGTAGAGTAGCTGCTACATGTTAATGGACCCCAGGTAGAGTAGCTGCTACATGTTAATGAACCCCAGGTAGAGTAGCTGCTACATGTTAATGAACCCCAGGTAGAGTAGCTGCTACATGTTAATGGACCCCAGGTAGAGTAGCTGCTACATGTTAATGGACCCCAGGTAGAGTAGCTGCTACATGTTAATGGACCCCAGGTAGAGTAGCTGATACATGTTCAGTAGTTAATGAACCCCAGGTAGAGTAGCTGCTACATGTTAATGGACCCCAGGTAGAGTCGCTGCTACATGTTAATGGACCCCAGGTAGAGTAGCTGATACATGTTCAGTAGTTAATGAACCCCAGGTAGAGTAGCTGCTACATGTTAATGGACCCCAGGTAGAGTAGCTGCTACATGTTAATGGACCCCAGGTAGAGTAGCTGCTACATGTTAATGAACCCCAGGTAGAGTAGCTGCTACATGTTAATGGACCCCAGGAAGAGTAGCTGCTACATGTTAATGAACCCCAGGTAGAGTAGCTGCTACATGTTAATGAACCCCAGGTAGAGTAGCTGCAACATATTAATGAACCCCAGGTAGAGTAGCTGCTACATGTTAATGAACCCCAGGTAGAGTAGCTGCTACATGTTAATGAACCCCAGGTAGAGTAGCTGCTACATGTTAATGAACCCCAGGTAGAGTAGCTGCTACATGTTAATGAACCCCAGGTAGAGTAGCTGCTACATGTTAATGAACCCCAGGTAGAGTAGCTGCTACATGTTAATGAACCCCAGGAAGAGTAGCTGCTACATGTTCAGTAGTTAATGAGGATCCTAATCAACTTAACTCAGCATCATCCCCACCATTATTATCATAATTCTCGTCACAACCTCCACCGTCTTCGTCCCCATCATATCCTCACCTGATTGACAGCTGGTGGAGAGAATGTTATGTCATCCAGGAAGTGGACAGCATCAGCAGGAAGCAGTCTGTCGAAGTATTTTGCGCAGGTGTCATAGGCGTGAAGGTAGTCCTGCTCTGTCTGGGGGGGTCTCTTTAAAACCTTTAGAAAAGAGGAGGGTACATGTTTTTAGGCGTGCTTGCTGACAGGTTGTGAGGCGTGCTAGCTGACAGGTTGTTAGGCGTGCTAGCTGACAGGTTGTTAGGCGTGCTAGCTGACAGGTTGTTAGGCGTGCTAGCTGACAGGTTGTGAGGCGTGCTAGCTGACCGGTTGTGAGGCGTGCTAGCTGACAGGTTGTGAGGCGTGCTAGCTGACAGGTTGTGAGGCGTGCTAGCTGACAGGTTGTGAGGCGTGCTAGCTGACAATAGTTTGGACACATCTACTCATTCAAGGGCTTTTCTTTATTTTTACTATTTTCGACATTGTAGAATAATAGTGAAGACATTAAAACTATGAAATAACACATATGCAATCATGTAATAAGTATGAAACAAATCTAAATATATTTTAGTTTCTTCAAAGTAGCCACCCTTTGCCTTGATGACAGCTTTGCACACTCTTGGCATTCTCTCAACCAGCTTCATGAGGTAATCACCTGGAATGCATTTCAATTAACAGGTGTGCCTTTTAAAAAGTTAATTTGTGGAATTTATTTTCTTTTTAATTAGTTTGAGCCAATCAGTTGTGTTGTGAAACGGTAGGGGGGGGATCTACAAAAGATAGCCCTATTTGGTAAAAAACCAAGTCCATATTATGGCAAGAACAGTTCAAATAAGCAAAGAGAAATTACAGTCCATCATTACTTTAAGACATGAAGGTCAGTCAATCTGGAATATATTATATATATTAAAATAAAATAAATATTTGGGTAAAACACGTCTCACCACTGTATTTAATAGCAGAGAAAAACCTTAAATTACATTTTTTCAACTTGAGATTTGATGACTTTTCCAAGAGTGACCCCAACATTAGAAAAAGCGAAACATCTCCTTTGTTCATATTTCCATGACTGTTGTACAAGACCTGTGGACAAAGATGGTCACTCCTCTCAACATGGGGGAGAGAGGCCTTCTCATCCCCCCTGCACTCCTCTCAACATGGGGGAGAGAGGCCTTCTCATCCCCCCTGCACTCCTCTCAACATGGGGGAGAGAGGCCTTCTCATCCCGCCTGCACTCCTCTCAACATGGGGGAGAGAGGCCTTCTCATCCCCCCTGCACTCCTCTCAACATGGGGGAGAGAGGCCTTCTCATCCCCCTGCACTCCTCTCAACATGGGGGAGAGGCCTTCTCATCCCCCTGCACTCCTCTCAACATGGGGGAGAGAGGCCTTCTCATCCCGCCTGCACTCCTCTCAACATGGGGGAGAGAGGCCTTCTCATCCCCCTGCACTCCTCTCAACATGGGGAGAGAGGCCTTCTCATCCCCCTGCACTCCTCTCAACATGGGGGAGAGAGGCCTTCTCATCCCGCCCTGCACTCCTCTCAACATGGGGGAGAGAGGCCTTCTCATCCCCCCTGCACTCCTCTCAACATGGGGGAGAGAGGCCTTCTCATCCCCCCTGCACTCCTCTCAACATGGGGGAGAGAGGCCTTCTCATCCCCCCTGCACTCCTCTCAACATGGGGGAGAGAGGCCTTCTCATCCCCCCTGCACTCCTCTCAACATGGGGGAGAGAGGCCTTCTCATCCCCCCTGCACTCCTCTCAACATGGGGGAGAGAGGCCTTCTCATCCCCCCTGCACTCCTCTCAACATGGGGGAGAGAGGCCTTCTCATCCCCCCTGCACTCCTCTCAACATGGGGGAGAGAGGCCTTCTCATCCCCCCTGCACTCCTCTCAACATGGGGGAGAGAGGCCTTCTCATCCCCCCTGCACTCCTCTCAACATGGGGGAGAGAGGCCTTCTCATCCCCCTGCACTCCTCTCAACATGGGGAGAGAGGCCTTCTCATCCCCCTGCACTCCTCTCAACATGGGGAGAGAGGCCTTCTCATCCCCCTGCACTCCTCTCAACATGGGGGAGAGAGGCCTTCTCATCCCCCTGCACTCCTCTCAACATGGGGGAGAGAGGCCTTCTCATCCCCCTGCACTCCTCTCAACATGGGGAGAGAGGCCTTCTCATCCCCCTGCACTCCTCTCAACATGGGGAGAGAGGCCTTCTCATCCCCCTGCACTCCTCTCAACATGGGGAGAGAGGCCTTCTCATCCCCCTGCACTCCTCTCAACATGGGGAGAGAGGCCTTCTCATCCCCCTGCACTCCTCTCAACATGGGGGAGAGGCCTTCTCATCCCCCCTGCACTCCTCTCAACATGGGGGAGAGAGGCCTTCTCATCCCCCTGCACTCCTCTCAACATGGGGAGAGAGGCCTTCTCATCCCCCTGCACTCCTCTCAACATGGGGGAGAGAGGCCTTCTCATCCCCCCTGCACTCCTCTCAACATGGGGGAGAGAGGCCTTCTCATCCCCCCTGCACTCCTCTCAACATGGGGGAGAGAGGCCTTCTCATCCCCCCTGCACTCCTCTCAACATGGGGGAGAGAGGCCTTCTCATCCCCCCTGCACTCCTCTCAACATGGGGGAGAGAGGCCTTCTCATCCCCCCTGCACTCCTCTCAACATGGGGGAGAGAGGCCTTCTCATCCCCCCTGCACTCCTCTCAACATGGGGGAGAGAGGCCTTCTCATCCCGCCTGCACTCCTCTCAACATGGGGGAGAGAGGCCTTCTCATCCCCCCTGCACTCCTCTCAACATGGGGAGAGAGGCCTTCTCATCCCCCAAGCACTCCTCTCAACATGGGGAGAGAGGCCTTCTCATCCCCCTGCACTCCTCTCAACATGGGGGAGAGAGGCCTTCTCATCCCCCTGCACTCCTCTCAACATGGGGAGAGAGGCCTTCTCATCCCCCTGCACTCCTCTCAACATGGGGGAGAGAGGCCTTCTCATCCCCCTGCACTCCTCTCAACATGGGGGAGAGAGGCCTTCTCATCCCGCCTGCACTCCTCTCAACATGGGGGAGAGAGGCCTTCTCATCCCCCTGTACTCCTCTCAACATGGGGAGAGAGGCCTTCTCATCCCCCTGCACTCCTCTCAACATGGGGGAGAGAGGCCTTCTCATCCCCCTGCACTCCTCTCAACATGGGGGAGAGAGGCCTTCTCATCCCCCTGCACTCCTCTCAACATGGGGAGAGAGGCCTTCTCATCCCCCTGCACTCCTCTCAACATGGGGGAGAGAGGCCTTCTCATCCCCCTGCACTCCTCTCAACATGGGGGAGAGAGGCCTTCTCATCCCCCTGCACTCCTCTCAACATGGGGGAGAGGCCTTCTCATCCCCCTGCACTCCTCTCAACATGGGGGAGAGAGGCCTTCTCATCCCGCCTGCACTCCTCTCAACATGGGGGAGAGGCCTTCTCATCCCCCTGCACTCCTCTCAACATGGGGAGAGAGGCCTTCTCATCCCCCTGCACTCCTCTCAACATGGGGGAGAGGCCTTCTCATCCCCCTGCACTCCTCTCAACATGGGGAGAGAGGCCTTCTCATCCCCCTGCACTCCTCTCAACATGGGGAGAGAGTCCTTCTCATCCCCCTGCACTCCTCTCAACATGGGGGAGAGAGGCCTTCTCATCCCCCCTGCACTCCTCTCAACATGGGGGAGAGAGGCCTTCTCATCCCCCCTGCACTCCTCTCAACATGGGGGAGAGAGGCCTTCTCATCCCCCCTGCACTCCTCTCAACATGGGGGAGAGAGGCCTTCTCATCAGTTTCCCTTCACCCCACCACCACTCTAGTTTCTGACCACCCAAAGAGAAACAAGAATGTGGTGAGCACAAAACGGCTGTGATCATGAGGACAGGAAGCCAGCCATCATCCTGGACTGCAGAGACAGCCTGCAGAGTTCTGTCTTACTATCCAGGTCTGTAAACCCAAACATTTCCACCTTCTACTTTTAAAAAACATTAACCTTTCCAGAAACAATTTTCTCACTGTTGCCGCTTGCTGTACACCTCCCTCTGCCCCCAGCTGTGCCCTGGACACCATATGTGAACTGATTGCCCCACATCTATCTTCAGAGTTCCTACTGTTAGGTGAGCTAAACTGGGACATGCTCAACACCCCGGCCATCCTACAAGCTAAGCTCGATGCTCTAACTCCCACCACATCCAGATAGCCTTGGCCTTGTACCTTAGCGAGCAACATTGATATTGAGGCAGCTTGTAAATAATGCCAGCCGTAATTAACCACATACAGAACCTTCAGAAAGTATTCATACCCTTTGACTTATTCCACATTTAAAGCCTGAATTCAAAATGGATTTACATAGATCCTTTTTTTCTTCCCCCACCAACACACAATACGCAAAAATCTAAGTGAACAATACATGTTTTAATGTTCACACATTTAGTGAAAATTTTATTCAGAAAAAAATGAATTTACATCAGTATTCACACCCCTCGAGTCAATACATGTTAGAATCACCTTCGGCAGTGATTACAGCTGTGAGTCTCTCTGGGTGAGTCTCTAAGAGTGATTACAGCTGTGAGTCTCTCTTGGTAAGTCTCTAAGAGTGATTACAGCTGTGAGTCTCTCTTGGTAAGTCTCTAAGAGTGATTACAGCTGTGAGTCTCTCTGGGTAAGTCTCTAAGAGTGATTACAGCTGTGAGTCTTTCTGGGTAAGTCTCTAAGAGCTGCGAGTCTTTCTGGGTAAGTCTCTAAGAGTCGTGAGTCTTTCTGGGTAAGTCTCTAAGAGCTGTGCGTCTTTCTGGGTAAGTCTCTAAGAGCTGCGAGTCTTTCTGGGTAAGTCTCTAAGAGCCGTGAGTCTTTCTGGGTAAGTGTCTAAGAGCTTTGCACACCCGAACTGTACAATATTTGCACACTTTTAAAAATTCTCCAAGCTCGGTCAAGTTGGTTGTTGATCATTGCTAGAGAACCATTTTCCAGTCATAGATGTTCAAGCAGACTTAAGTCAAAACTGTAGCAAGACCACTAAGGAACATTTTTTATTCATCCTAAATAACTCCTTGTCCTTGCCGATGACAAGCATAACATGATGCAGCCACCACCATGCTTGAAAATATGGAAAGTGGTACTCAGCGATGTGCTGTGTTGGATTTGCCCCAAACAAAACACGTTGTACCCAGGCCAAAAAGTTCATTTCTTTGCCTTACAGTTTTACTTTAGTACCTTTTTGCAAACAGGATTTTGGAATATTTTTTATTTTGTACAGGCTTCCTTCTTTTGCAGTGTCATTAGGTTGGTGTTGTGGAGTAACTACAATGTAGTTGATCCATCCTCAGTTCTCTCTGATCACGGTTTTAAAGTCACCATTGGCCTCATGGTGAAATCCCTGAGCAGTTTCCTTCTTCTTTGGCAACTGAGTTAGAAAGGAAGCCTGTATCTTTGTAGTGACTGGGTGTATTGTAACACCATTCAAAGTGTAATGAATAACTTCACCATGCTCAAAGGGATATTCAATGTCTGCCGTTTTATTTTTACCCATCGACCAATAGGTGCCCTTCTTTGCGAGGCATTGCATTTGTGTTTGAAATGTACTGCTCGACTGAAGGACTTTGCAGATAATTGTATGTGTGTGGTACAGAGACGAGGTTATTAAAAAAAAAAACATAATAAATATTATTATTGAACACAGAGTGAGTCCATGCAAAGTATTGCAACATATTGTGACTTAAGCACATTTTAACTCTCAACTTATTTTTGCTTGCCATAAAAAAGGTGTTAACTACCTAGACTCGTGACATTTCAGCTTTTCATTTTATATTAATTTGTAAAACCATAATTCCACTTTGCCATTATGGGGTATTGTGTGTCAGCCAGCGACACAACATCTCAATATAACAGGCTGTAACACAACAACATGTGGAACTAGTCAAGAGGTGTGAATACTTCCTGAAGGTAATACAGACCGACCGACCACCAGAAGGCTGACAGACAGACAGACCGACCGACCACCAGCAGGCTGACAGACAGACAGACAGACCACCAGCAGGCTGACAGACAGACAGACCGACCACCAGCAGGCTGACAGACAGACAGACCGACCGACCACCAGCAGGCTGACAGACAGACAGACCGACCGACCACCAGCAGGCTGACAGACAGACAGACAGACCACCAGCAGGCTGACAGACAGACGACCGACCACCAGCAGGCGAATACTTCCTGAAGGTAATACAGACCGACCGACCACCAGCAGGCTGACAGACAGACAGACCGACCGACCACCAGCAGGCTGACAGACAGACAGACCGACCGACCACCAGCAGGCGAATACTTCCTGAAGGTAATACAGCTACAGGTTCAACAGCTCTGATCTGACCAGATTCAGGTTATAGCAGGCTGACAGACAGACAGACCGACCGACCACCAGCAGGCTGACAGACAGACAGACCACCAGCAGGCTGACAGACAGACAGACCGACCGACCACCAGCAGGCTGACAGACAGACAGACCACCAGCAGGCTGACGAACAGACAGACCCGACCCGACCACCAGAAGGCTGACAGACAGACGACCGACCCGACCGACCACCAGCAGGCTGACAGACAGACCCGACCGACCGACCACCAGCAGGCTGACAGACAGACAGACAGACCCGACCGACCACCAGAAGGCTGACAGACAGACAGACCGACCGACCCGACCACCAGCAGGCTGACAGACAGACCGACCGACCGACCACCAGCAGGCTGACAGACAGACAGACAGACCGACCACCAGCAGGCTGACAGACCGACCAACCACCAGCAGGCTGACAGACCGACCGACCACCAGCAGGCTGACAGACGACAGACCGACCACCAGCAGGCTGACAGACAGACAGACCGACCACCAGCAGGCTGACGAGACCGACCGATCGACCACCAGCAGGCATGATAGACAGACAGACCGACCGACCACCAGCAGGCTGACAGACAGACAGACAGACCGACCGACCACCAGCAGGCTGACAGACCCGACCGACCACCAGCAGGCTGACAGACCGACCGACCACCAGCAGGCTGACAGACCGACCGATCGACCACCAGCAGGCTGACAGACCGACCGATCGACCACCAGCAGGCTGACAGACAGACCGACCGACCACCAGCAGGCTGACAGACAGACCGACCGACCACCAGCAGGCTGACAGACAGACCGACCGACCACCAGCAGGCTGACAGACAGACTGTAGATACTACCACTACTATAACCAGTCACTACCACTACTATAACCAGTCACTACCACTACTATAACCAGTCACTACCACTACTATAACCAGTCACTACCACTACTATAACCAGTCACTACCACTACTATAACCAGACACTACCACTACTATAACCAGATACTACCACTACTATAACCAGTCACTACCACTACTATAACCAGATACTACCACTACTATAACCAGTCACTACCACTACTATAACCAGATACCACCACTACTATAACCAGACACTACCACTACTATAACCAGATACTACCACTACTATAACCAGTCACTACCACTACTATAACCAGTCACTACCACTACTATAACCAGTCACTACCACTACTATAACCAGTCACTACCACAACTATAACTATAACCAGTCACTACCACTACTATAACCAGTCACTCCCACTACTATAACCAGTCACTACCACAACTATAACTATAACCAGTCACTCCCACTACTATAACCAGTCACTACCACTACTATAACTAACCAGTCACTACCACTACTATAACCAGTCACTACCACTACTATAACTAACCAGTCACTACCACTACTATAACTAACCAGTCACTACCACTACTATAACTAACCAGTCACTACCACTACTATAACTAACCAGTCACTACCACTACTATAACCAGACACTACCACTACTATAACCAGTCACTACCATTACTATTACTATAACCAGTCACTACCACTACTATAACCAGTCACTACCACTACTATAACTAACCAGTCACTACCACTACTATAACCAGTCACTACCACTACTATAACTATAACCAGTCACTACCACTACTATAACTAACCAGTCACTACCACTACTATAACTATAACCAGACACTACCACTACTATAACTATAACCAGACACTACCACTACTATAACTAACCAGTCACTACCACTACTATAACTAACCAGTCACTACCACTACTATAACTAACCAGTCACTACCACTACTATAACCAGACACTACCACTACTATAACCAGTCACTACCACTACTATAACTATAACCAGTCACTACCACTACTATAACCAGACACTACCACTACTATAACTAACCAGTCACTACCACTACTATAACTAACCAGTCACTACCACTACTATAACTAACCAGTCACTACCACTACTATAACCAGACACTACCACTACTATAACCAGACACTACCACTACTATAACCAGACACTACCACTACTATAACCAGTCACTACCACTACTATAACTATAACCAGTCACTACCACTACTATAACTAACCAGTCACTACCACTACTATAACCAGACACTACCACTACTATAACCAGTCACTACCACTACTATAACTAACCAGTCACTACCACTACTATAACTAACCAGTCACTACCACTACTATAACTAACCAGTCACTACCACTACTATAACCAGACACTACCACTACTATAACCAGTCACTACCACTACTATAACTATAACCAGTCACTACCACTACTATAACTAACCAGTCACTACCACTACTATAACTATAACCAGACACTACCACTACTATAACTATAACCAGACACTACCACTACTATAACCAGTCACTACCACCAGTCACTACCACTACTATAACTAACCAGTCACTACCACTACTATAACTAACCAGTCACTACCACTACTATAACTAACCAGTCACTACCACTACTATAACCAAACAAGAGCACTGCGTTCATCCACCTCTGGCCTGCTCGCCTCCCTACCACTGAGGAAGTACAGTTCCCACTCAGCCCAGTCAAAACTGTTCGCTGCTCTGGCCCCCCCAATGGTGGAACAAACTCCCTCACGACGCCAGGACAGCGGAGTCAATCACCACCTTCCGGAGACACCTGAAACCCCACCTCTTCCAAGGAATACCTAGGGTAGGGTAAGTAATCCTTCTCACCCCCCAAAAAAATTTAGATGCACTATTGTAAAGTGGCTGTTCCACTGGATGTCTTAAGGTGTATGCACCAATTTGTAAGTCGCTCTGGATAAGAGCGTCTGCTAAATGACTTAAATGTAAATGTAAATGTATAAATGTATAACCAGGCACTACCACTACTATAACCAGACACTACCACTACTATAACTATAACCCAGACACTACCACTACTATAACTAACCAGACACTACCACTACTATAACTAACCAGTCACTACCACTACTATAACCAGACACTACCACTACTATAACCAGACACTACCACTACTATAACCAGACACTACCACTACTATAACCAGACACTACCACTACTATAACCAGTCACTACCACTACTATAACCAGTCACTACCACTACTATAACCAGATACTACCACTACTATAACCAGTCACTACCACTACTATAACCAGATACTACCACTACCACTACTATAACCAGATACTACCACTACTATAACCAGTCACTACCACTACTATAACCAGTCACTACCACTACTATAACCAGTCACTACCACTACTATAACCAGTCACTACCACTACTATAACCAGATACTACCACTACCACTACTATAACCAGATACTACCACTACTATAACCAGATACTACCACTACTATAACCAGACACTACCACTACTATAACCAGATACTACACTACTATAACCAGTCACTACCACTACTATAACCAGTCACTACCACTACTATAACCAGTCACTACCACTACTATAACCAGACACTACCACTACTATAACCAGATACTACCACTACTATAACCAGATACTACCACTACTATAACCAGACACTACGACTACTATAACCAGATACTACCACTACTATAACCAGATACTACCACTACCACTACTAGATACTACCACTACCACTACTATAACCAGACACTACCACTACTATAACCAGATACTACCACTACCACTACTAGATACTACCACTACCACTACTATAACCAGACACTACCACTACTATAACCAGATACTACCACTACTATAACCAGATACTACCACTACTATAACCAGATACTACCACTACTATAACCAGACACTACCACTACTATAACCAGACACTACCACTACCACTACCACTACTATAACCAGATACTACCACTACTATAACCAGACACTACCACTACCACTACTAGATACTACCACTACCACTACTATAACCAGATACTACCACTACTATAACCAGACACTACCACTACTATAACCAGACACTACCACTACTATAACCAGACACTACCACTACTATAACCAGATACCACCACTACTATAACCAGACACTACCACTACTATAACCAGATACTACCACTACTATAACCAGATACTACCACTACTTCTTCTGTTGTTGGGAACTGTTTGATTTTATTGTTATTATAATTATTTATTGGTTTCATTTCATATTTAACTTCTTGGATATAGGGGCGCTCTTTTAATTTTTTGATAAAAAACGTTCCCGTTTTAAACAAGATATTTTGTCACGAAAAGATGGTCGACTATGCATATAATTGACAGCTTTGGAAAGTAAACACTCTGACGTTTCCAAAACTGCAAAGATATTGTCTGTGAGTGCCACAGAACTGATGCTACAGGCGAAACCAAGATGAAATTTCAAACAGGAAGTGCCCCAGATTTTGAAGGCGCTGTGTTCCAATGTCTCCTTATAGGGCTGTGAATGGGCCAGGAATGAGCTTACACTTTCTGTCATTTCTCCAAAGTGTCTGCAGCATTGTGACGTATTTGTAGGCATATGATTGGAAGATTGACCATAAGAGACTACATCTACCAGGTGGCCGCTTGGTGTCCTCCGTGGAATTATTGCGTAATCTCCAGCTGCGTGTATTTTTCCATTTGCTTCCGGGAGTAACCCAACTGCCAAGAATGATTTATCATCGAATAGATATGTGAAAAACACCTTGAGGATTGATTCTAAACAACGTTTGCCATGTTTCTGTCGATATTATGGAGTTAATTTGGGAAAAAGTTCGCCGTTGTAATGACTGAATTTTCTGGGTTTTTCTTGGCCAAATGTGAACAAAGCGGAGCGATTTCTCCTACACAAGTAATCTTTTTGGAAAAAATGAACACTTGCTATCCAACTGAGAGTCTCCTCATTGAAAACATCCGAAGTTCTTCAAAGGTAAATTATTTTATATGAATGCTTTCCTTGTTTTTGTGAAAATGTTGCCTGCTGAATGCTAGGCTTAATGCTATGCTAGCTATCAATACTCTTACACAAATGCTTCTGTAGCTACGGTTGAAAAGCATATTTTGAAAATCTGAGATGACAGTGTTGTTAACAAAAGGCTAAGCTTGTGAGTGAATATATTTCTTTCATTTCATTTGCGATTTTCATGAATAGTTAACGTTGCGTTATGGTAATGAGCTTGAGGCTATGATTAACAGCTTCCCTTGCCAGGTAGATAAATACATACCTGTGGGTCTCCCCCAGAACAGCTTCCTTAGCCAGGTTGCGTGCACTGCGCTAGCAGCCACACCCCTCCTGGGCGAGGGGCCGATTGCCAGTTTGGAGATGGACAGGACATTCTGACTGGTTAGAACGGGTTCCAGAGCGGCCAGGGGATCCGACACCTCATCGGTCATCTTACGGTAGTCCAGCCCTGAGGAACATATAACTTTACCATTACAGAGGAAACAGATATCTAACGATACAGTTAAAATAACATGTAGAAATATAGACACTACCACTCAAAAGGTTGGGGTCACTTAGAAAGAAAAGCACATTTTTTTTTGTCCATTAAAATAACATCAAATTGATCAGAAATACAGTGTAGACATTGTTAATGCTGTAAATGACTACTGTAGCTGGAAACAGCTGATTTATAATGGAATATCTACATAGGCGAACAGAGGCCCATTAACAGCAACCATCACTCCTGTGTTCCAATGGCACGTTGCGTTAGCTAATACAAGTTTATCATTTTAAAGGCTAATTGATCATTAGAAAACTTGTTTGCAATTATATTAGCACAGCTGAAAACTGTTGTCCTGATTAAGAAGGAATAAAACTGGCCTTCTTTAAACTAGTTGAGTATCTGGAGCATCAGCATTTGTGGGTTGATTACAGGTTCAACATGGCCAGAAACAAAGAACTTTCTTCTGAAACTCATCAGTCTATTCTTGTTCTGAGAAATGAAGGCTATTCCATGCGAGAAATTTGATAAACAGAGTCAGTCTCTGTCAGACAGAGGATGCTGCATGATAAACAGAGTCCAGTCTCTGTCAGACAGAGGAGGCTGCATGATAAACAGAGTCAGTCTCTGTCAGACAGAGGAGGCTGCATGATAAGCAGAGTCCAGTCTCTGTTAGACAGAGGAAGGCTGCATGATAAACAGAGTCCAGTCTCTGTTAGACAGAGGAGGCTGCATGATAAACAGAGTCAGTCTCTGTCAGACAGGGAGGCTGCATGATAAACAGAGTCCAGTCTCTGTCAGACAGAGGAGCCTGCATGATAAACAGAGTCCAGTCTCTGTCAGACAGAGGGAGGCTGCATGATAAACAGAGTCAGTCTCTGTCAGACAGAGAGGCTGCATGATAAACAGAGTCCAGTCTCTGTTAGACAGAGGAAGCTGCATGATAAACAGAGTCAGTCTCTGTTAGACAGAGAGTCTGCATGATAAACAGAGTCAGTCTCTGTCAGACAGAGGAGGCTGCATGATAAGCAGAGTCCAGTCTCTGTTAGACAGAGGAGGCTGCATGATAAACAGAGTCCAGTCTCTGTCAGACAGAGGAGGATGCATGATAAACAGATCCAGTCTCTGTCAGACAGAGAGGCTGCATGATAAACAGAGTCCAGTCTCTGTCAGACAGAGGATGCTGCATGATAAACAGAGTCCAGTCTCTGTCAGACAGAGGAGGCTGCATGATAAACAGAGTCCAGTCTCTGTTAGAAAGAGGAGGATGCATGATAAACAGTCCAGTCTCTGTCAGACAGAGGATGCTGCATGATAAACAGAGTCCAGTCTCTGTCAGACAGAGGAGGCTGTATGATAAACAGAGTCAGTCTCTGTCAGACAGAGGAGGCTGCATGATAAACAGAGTCCAGTCTCTGTTAGACAGAGAGGCTGCGTGATAAACAGAGTCCAGTCTCTGTTAGAAAGAGGAAGGCTGCATGATAAACAGAGTCAGTCTCTGTCAGACAGAGGAGGCTGCATGATAAACAGAGTCCAGTCTCTGTTAGACAGAGGGAGGCTGCATGATAAACAGAGTCAGTCTCTGTTAGAAAGAGGAGAGGCTGCATGATAAACAGAGTCAGTCTCTGTTAGACAGAGGAGACTGCATGATAAACAGAGTCAGTCTCTGTAAGACAGAGGAGGCTGCATGATAAACAGAGGAGGCTGAATGATAAACAGAGTCCAGTCTCTGTTAGACAGAGGAGACTGCATGATAAACAGAGTCCAGTCTCTGTTAGACAGAGGAGGCTGCATGATAAACAGAGTCAGTCTCTGTTAGACAGAGGAGGCTGCATGATAAACAGAGTCCAGTCTCTGTTAGACAGAGGAGACTGCATGATAAACAGAGTCAGTCTCTGTCAGACAGAGGAGGCTGCATGATAAACAGAGTCCAGTCTCTGTCAGACAGAGGAGGATGCATGATAAACAGAGTCAGTCTCTGTTAGACAGAGGAGATAAACAGCTCTCTGAATGATAAACAGAGTCCAG
>NW_026289690.1:0-1473 GCF_023373465.1 Oncorhynchus keta | reverse complement strand
CAGTACTACACTTGCACGTGTCGACGATACATGTTGTTCCTCTTCCACGAGCACATCCAATGCTAGCATCAGTAATTCTTTTTTTTCACCTTTATTTAACCAGGTAGGCAAGTTGAGAACAAGTTCTCATTTACAACTGCGACCTGGCCAAGATAAAGCAAAGCAGTTTGACACATACAATGACACAGTTACACATGGAGTAAAACAAACATACAGTCAATAATACAGTAGAAACAAATCTATATACAATGTGAAAAATGAGGTGAGATAAGGGAGGTAAAGGCAAAAAAAGCCATGGTGGCAAAGTAAATACAATATAGCAAGTAAAACACTGGAATGGTAGATTTGCAGTGGAAGAATGTGCAAAGTAGAAATAAAAATAATGGGGTGCAAAGGAGCAAAATAAATAAAATAAATACAGTAGGGAAAGAGGTAGTTGTTTGGGCTAAATTATAGGTGGGCTATGTACAGGTGCAGTAATCTGTGAGCTGCTCTGACAGCTGGTACTTAAAGCTAGTGAGGGACATACGTGTTTCCAGTTTCAGAGAGATTTTTGTAGTTCGTTCCAGTCAACTGGAAGGAGAGGCGGCCAAAGAAAGAATTGGTTTTGGGTGTGTTAGCCCAGCTAGCATGGACACTGACAGTTGTGAATCTGATACAGCTGAAGAGCTACTGCACCCTTACCCGGGAAAGCACCGAACAACAGATAGGGATGTTGGACCATCGCAGAGGCACAAATATGATGAGAACTACATTGATTTGAGGTTCACTTATATTGGGAGTAGTGCCTTTCCTCAGCCACAGTGTGTTACATGTGCAAAATTATTATCTCACAACTTGATGAAACCTTCACTCTTGCGCAGAGTTTTAGACACAAAACATTCCAATTAAAAAAATAAGCCACCAGAGTTTTTGAGCAGGAATTTAAATGACTTTTGAGTAGTAAAACATGTATAAAAGCAACAGATACCATTAAAAAGAAGGGGCTAGAAGCGTCTTATTTGGTGAGCTACCAAGTGGCTAAGACAGGCAGGCCCCTTCCTGCTGCTTATATGGCTGGGACAATGCTGGGGGAAAAGGCCAAAAAACTATACAGAAAATGCCTTCATCAAACACAGGTACAGTTACCTGCTGCCTCTCATCGACACATGGCGATTGGGTCAATGCACGGGGCACGCTTCTTAACTGAATTGGATCTCAGGAGCGCTTACAACCTGGTGCGTATCCGGGAGGGAGACGAGCGGAAGACGGTGTTCAGTACCACCTCAGGGCATTATGAGTACCTCGTCATTCCGTACGGGTTGATGAATGCTCCATCAGTCTTCCAATCCTTTGTAGACGAGATTTTCAGGGACCTGCACAGGCAGGGTGTAAGTGGTGTACATTGATGACATTCTGATATACTCCGCTACACGCGCCAAGCATGTGTCCCTGGTGCGCAGGGTGCTTGGACGACTGTTGGAGCATGACCTG
>NW_026289689.1:0-7487 GCF_023373465.1 Oncorhynchus keta | reverse complement strand
GCTGTTATCTCTGGTCCTCTAGGTAGCAGGACAGACTGTGGTGTTATCTCTGTTGGTCCTCTAGGTAGCAGGACAGACTGTGGTGTTATCTCTGTTGGTCCTCTAGGTAGCAGGACAGACTGTGCTGTTATCTCTGGTCCTCTAGGTAGCAGGACAGACTGTGGTGTTATCTCTGTTGGTCCTCTAGGTAGCAGGACAGACTGTGCTGTTATCTCTGGTCCTCTAGGTAGCAGGACAGGCTGTGCTGTTATCTCTGTTGGTCCTCTAGGTAGCAGGACAGGCTGTGGTGTTATCTCTGTTGGTCCTCTAGGTAGCAGGACAGACTGTGGTGTTATCTCTGTTGGTCCTCTAGGTAGCAGGACAGACTGTGATGTTATCTCTGGTCCTCTAGGTAGCTGGACAGACTGTGATGTTATCTCTGTTGGTCCTCTAGGTAGCAGGACAGACTGTGGTGTTATCTCTGTTGGTCCTCTAGGTAGCAGGACAGACTGTGATGTTATCTCTGTTGGTCCTCTAGGTAGCAGGACAGACTGTGATGTCATCTCTGGTCCTCTAGGTAGCAGGACAGACTGTGATGTTATCTCTGTTGGTCCTCTAGGTAGCAGGACAGACTGTGTGTGATGTTATCTCTGTTGGTCCTCTAGGTAGCAGGACAGACTGTGATGTTATCTCTGGTCCTCTAGGTAGCAGGACAGGCTGTGCTGTTATCTCTGTTGGTCCTCTAGGTAGCAGGACAGACTGTGATGTTATCTCTGTTGGTCCTCTAGGTAGCAGGACAGACTGTGATGTTATCTCTGTTGGTCCTCTAGGTAGCAGGACAGACTGTGATGTTATCTCTGTTGGTCCTCTAGGTAGCAGGACAGACTGTGATGTTATCTCTGTTGGTCCTCTAGGTAGCAGGACAGACTGTGTGTGATGTTATCTCTGTTGGTCCTCTAGGTAGCAGGACAGACTGTGATATTATCTCTGGTCCTCTAGGTAGCAGGACAGGCTGTGCTGTTATCTCTGTTGGTCCTCTAGGTAGCAGGACAGACTGTGATGTTATCTCTGTTGGTCCTCTAGGTAGCAGGACAGACTGTGATGTTATCTCTGTTGGTCCTCTAGGTAGCAGGACAGGCTGTGATGTTATCTCTGTTGGTCGTCTAGGTAGCAGGACAGACTGTGATGTTATCTCTGTTGGTCCTCTAGGTAGCAGGACAGACTGTGATGTTATCTCTGTTGGTCCTCTAGGTAGCAGGACAGACTGTGATGTTATCTCTGTTGGTCCTCTAGGTAGCAGGACAGACTGTGATGTTATCTCTGTTGGTCCTCTAGGTAGCAGGACAGACTGTGATGTTATCTCTGTTGGTCCTCTAGGTAGCAGGACAGTCTGATGTTATCTCTGTTGGTCCTCTAGGTAGCAGGACAGTCTGATGTTATCTCTGTTGGTCCTCTAGGTAGCAGGACAGACTGTGATGTTATCTCTGGTCCTCTAGGTAGCAGGACAGACTGTGATGTTATCTCTGTTGGTCCTCTAGGTAGCAGGACAGACTGTGATGTTATCTCTGGTCCTCTAGGTAGCAGGACAGACTGTGATGTTATCTCTGTCGGTCCTCTAGGTAGCAGGACAGACTGTGGTGTTATCTCTGTCGGTCCTCTAGGTAGCAGGACAGACTGTGATGTTATCTCTGTCGGTCCTCTAGGTAGCAGGACAGACTGTGATGTTATCTCTGTTGGTCCTCTAGGTAGTAGGACAGACTGTGATGTTATCTCTGTTGGTCCTCTAGGTAGCAGGACAGACTGTGATGTTATCTCTGTTGGTCCTCTAGGTAGCAGAACAGACTGTGATGTTATCTCTGTTGGTCCTCTAGGTAGCAGGACAGACTGTGATGTTATCTC
Organism: Oncorhynchus keta; assembly: GCF_023373465.1. NCBI lineage: Eukaryota > Metazoa > Chordata > Actinopteri > Salmoniformes > Salmonidae > Oncorhynchus > Oncorhynchus keta. The sequence goes on along the minus strand of NW_026289689.1, from coordinate 5,609 downwards.
TGGTCCTCTAGGTAGCAGGACAGACTGTGATGTTATCTCTGTTGGTCCATTAGGTAGCAGGACAGACTGTGATGTTATCTCTGTTGGTCCTCTAGGTAGCAGGACAGACTGTGATGTTATCTCTGGTCCTCTAGGTAGCAGGACAGACTGTGATGTTATCTGTTGGTCCTCTAGGTAGCAGGACAGACTGTGATGTCATCTCTGGTCCTCTAGGTAACAGGACAGACTGTGATGTTATCTCTGTTGGTCGTCTAGGTAGCAGGACAGACTGTGATGTTATCTCTGTTGGTCGTCTAGGTAGCAGGACAGACTGTGATGTTATCTCTGGTCCTCTAGGTAACAGGACAGACTGTGATGTTATCTCTGTTGGTCGTCTAGGTAGCAGGACAGACTGTGATGTTATCTCTGTTGGTCCTCTAGGTAGCAGGACAGACTGTGATGTTATCTCTGTTGGTCCTCTAGGTAGCAGGACAGACTATGAGCCAGTCTGTGGTCGTCCTCATGGTGTGCGGTTGGACAGTGGTGGTCAGCTGATCGTAGCTGACTCCTACTTTGGGCTGTTTTCTGTTGACCCCCAGACTGGACACAAGACCCTGTTACTGGACAGCAAGACAGGTAACGTACCCTATCCCCAGACTGGACACAAGACCCTGCTACTGGACAGCAACACAGTTAACCCCTGACCCCTAACCTCCAGACTGGACACAAGACCTTGCTACTGGACAGCAATACAGTTAACCCCTGACCCCTAACCCCCAGACTGGACACAAGACCCTGCTACTGGACAGCAACACTGTTGACCCCTGACCCCTAACCCCCAGACTGGACACCATAGTCTGCTACTGGACAGCAAACAAGGTCTGATCATTCATAGTCTAAATCCTAACCTCTAATCTCTGACTAGACAGCAGGTCTGACAGTCTAACCTTATCTCTGACTAGACAGCAGGTCTGACAGTCTAACCCCTAACCTTATCTCTGACTAGACAGCAGGTCTGACAGTCTAACCCCTAACCTTATCTCTGACTAGACAGCAGGTCTGACAGTCTAACCTTATCTCTGACTAGACAGCAGGTCTGACAGTCTAACCTTAACTCAACTAACAGCAGGTCTGATCTCTGAGTAGACTGGACAGCAGGTCTGACAGTCTAACCTTTTCTCTGACTGGACAGCAGGTCTGACAGTCTAACCTTAACTCTGACTAGACAGCAGGTCTGACAGTCTAACCTTATCTCTGACTAGACAGCAGGTCTGACAGTCTAACCCCTAACCTTAACTCTGACTGGACAGCAGGTCTGACAGTCTAACCTTTTCTCTGACTAGACAGCAGGTCTGACAGTCTAACCCCTAACCTTAACTCTGACTGGACAGCAGGTCTGACAGTCTAACCTTATCTCTGACTAGACAGCAGGTCTGACAGTCTAACCTTAACTCTGACTGGACAGCAGGTCTGACAGTCTAACCTTATCTCTGACTAGACAGCAGGTCTGACAGTCTAACCTTAACTCTGACTGGACAGCAGGTCTGACAGTCTAACCTTATCTCTGAACCTTAACTCTGACTGGACAGCAGGTCTGACAGTCTAACCCTAACCTTAACTCTGACTGGACAGCAGGTCTGACAGTCTAACCTTATCTCTGACTAGACAGCAGGTCTGACAGTCTAACCCCTAACCTTATCTCTGACTAGACAGCAGGTCTGACAGTCTAACCCCTAACCTTATCTCTGACTAGACAGCAGGTCTGACAGTCTAACCTTATCTCTGACTAGACAGCAGGTCTGACAGTCTAACCCCTAACCTTATCTCTGACTAGACAGCAGGTCTGACAGTCTAACCTTAACTCTGACTAGACAGCAGGTCTGACAGTCTAACCCCTAACCTTAACTCTGACTGGACAGCAGGTCTGACAGTCTAACCCCTAACCTTATCTCTGACTAGACAGCAGGTCTGACAGTCTAACCTTAACTCTGACTAGACAGCAGGTCTGACAGTCTAACCCCTAACCTTAACTCTGACTGGACAGCAGGTCTGACAGTCTAACCCCTAACCTTAACTCTGACTGGACAGCAGGTCTGACAGTCTAACCTTAACTCTGACTGGACAGCAGGTCTGACAGTCTAACCCCTAACCTTATCTCTGACTAGACAGCAGGTCTGACAGTCTAACCTTATCTCTGACTGGACAGCAGGTCTGACAGTCTAACCCCTAACCTTATCTCTGACTGGACAGCAGGTCTGACAGTCTAACCCCTAACCTTAACTCTGACTAGACAGCAGGTCTGACAGTCTAACCCCTAACCTTAACTCTGACTGGACAGCAGGTCTGACAGTCTAACCCCTAACCTTAACTCTGACTAGACAGCAGGTCAGACAGTCTAACCCCTAACCTTAACTCTGACTGGACAGCAGGTCTGACAGTCTAACCTTAACTCTGACTGGACAGCAGGTCTGACAGTCTAACCCCTAACCTTATCTCTGACTAGACAGCAGGTCTGACAGTCTAACCCCTGACCTTAATTCTGACTGGACAGCAGGTCTGACAGTCTTTAACCCCTAACCTTAACTCTGACTGGACAGCAGGTCTGACAGTCTAACCTTAACTCTGACTGGACAGCAGGTCTGACAGTCTAACCCCTAACCTTATCTCTGACTAGACAGCAGGTCTGACAGTCTAACCCCTGACCTTAATTCTGACTGGACAGCAGGTCTGACAGTCTTTAACCCCTAACCTTAACTCTGACTGGACAGCAGGTCTGACAGTCTAACCCCTAACCTTAACTCTGACTAGACAGCAGGTCTGACAGTCTAACCCCTAACCTTATCTCTGACTGGACAGCAGGTCTGACAGTCTAACCCCTAACCTTAACTCTGACTAGACAGCAGGTCTGACAGTCTAACCTTAACTCTGACTGGACAGCAGGTCTGACAGTCTAACCCCTAACCTTAACTCTGACTAGACAGCAGGTCAGACAGTCTAACCCCTAACCTTAACTCTGACTGGACAGCAGGTCTGACAGTCTAACCTTAACTCTGACTGACTGACAGAACCCTAGACAGGTCTGACAGTCTAACCCCTAACCTTAACTCTGACTGGACAGCAGGTCTGACAGTCTAACCCCTAACCTTAACTCTGACTGACAGCAGGTCTGACAGTCTAACCTTAACTCTGACTGGACAGCAGGTCTGACAGTCTAACCCCTTATCTCTGACTGGACAGCAGGTCTGACAGTCTAACCTTAACTTTGACTAGACAGCAGGTCTGACAGTCTAACCCTAACCTTAACTCTGACTGGACAGCAGGTCTGACAGTCTAACCTTAACTTTCTGACTGGACAGCAGGCTGACTGGACAGCAGGTCTGACAGTATAACCCCTAACCTTAACTCTGACTGGACAGCAGGTCTGACAGTCTAACCTTAACTAACCTTGACAGTCCCCATCTCTGACTGGACAGCAGGTCTGACAGTCTAACCTTAACTCTGACTGGACAGCAGGTCTGACAGTCTAACCCCTAACCTTAACTCTGACTGGACAGCAGGTCTGACAGTCTAACCTTATCTCTGACTGGACAGCAGGTCTGACAGTCTAACCCCTAACCTTAACTCTGACTGGACAGCAGGTCAGACAGTCTAACCTTAACTAGCATCATATCTAAGAAGACTCAAGGCTGTAATCTCTGACAAAGGTGCTTCAACAAAGTACTGAATAAAGGGTCTGAATACTTATGTAAATGTGATATTTCCATATTTTATTTGTAGTAAATTATCAAAAATGTTTTTGCTTTGTCATAATGGAGTATTGTGATGTCATAATGGAGTATTGTGATGTTATTATGGGGTATTGTGATGTCATTATGGGGTATTGTGATGTCATTATGGGGTATTGTGATGTCATTATGGAGTATTGTGATGTCATTATGGGTTATTGTGATGTCATTATGGGTTATTGTGATGTCATTATGGGTTATTGTGGTGTCATTATAGTGTATTGTGATGTTATTATGGGGTATTGTGATGTCATTATGGGGTATTGTGTGTTGATTGAGTGGATTTTAAAAAAAGCAACAAAATGTGGTAAAAGTCAGGCTTGTGAGGCTAATGTACATCCAGTTAATAAATGTAATATCTTTGTGCTCTAGGAGCTGACGGGGTTCCGTTTGCGTTCCTGAACGGCTTGGAGATATCCTCTCAGACTGGGATCATTTACTTTACGGACTCCTCCTCTCGCTGGGGACGACGACACGTCAAACTAGAGGTCTGTCGCTCCCTACAAATCACCCTTCTTCTTTATACGCTCTATAACCCCTGACCTCTAACGTCTAGGTGATAGAGACCAACGCTCTGGGTCGTCTCCTGACCTTTGACCCCGTGTCAGGGCGTGTGGGTGTCCTACTGGATGGTCTCTACATGCCCAATGGCATCGCCCTGTCACCTGACGAGAGCTTCCTGCTGCTGGCCGAGACCAGCATCGGGTGTATCCTCAGGTACACACACACACACCAACGGAGGACAGTGTTTTCCATACTAACTGTCCTTCCTGTGTTTTTCCTTTTAACATGTAAATATCATTGTGTTATCAGAGGTGGCTGATCAGCAGGACAGAGGAACCCTCACAGTACAGAAAGGACTTTTTGTTCTATGACAATCATTGTCCTCCCTCCCTCCCCTCCCTCCCTCCCTCCCTAGGTACTGGCTGAAAGGCCCCAAGGCTGGCACCAAGGAGGTCATCATGAACAATATGCCTGGTTACCCTGACAACATCCGCCTTAGCGACCGTGGAACCTTCCTGGTTGGCCTAACGACCACACGTTTCAGGAAGCTCATGCCTCCATTCCTGGACCTGATTGGTCCGTACCCAGCGGTCAAACGCTTTCTGGCTAAGGTTAGTTTCACCATCATCATCATCAATGTGTTTTTGACCTCTCTCCCAGGCCCCTGTGTTGTAGACCCTCTCCCAGTGTTTGTAGACCTCTCTCCCAGGCCCCTGTGTTGTTGACCTCTCCCCAGGCCCCTGTGTTGTTGACCTCTCTCCCAGGCCCCCGTGTTAGACCTCTCCCAGGCCCCTGTGTGGTAGACCTCTCTCCCAGGCCCCTGTGTTGTAGACCTCTCTCCCAGGCCCCTGTGTTGTAGACCTCTCTCCCAGGCCCCTGTGTTGTAGACCTCTCTCCCAGGCCCCTGTGTTGTAGACCTCTCCCCAGGCCCCTGTGTTGTAGACCTCTCTCCCAGGCCCCTGTGTTGTAGACCTCTCTCCCAGGCCCCTGTGTTGTAGACCTCTCTCCCAGGCCCCTGTGTGGTAGACCTCTCTCCCAGGCCCCTGTGTGGTAGACCTCTCTCCCAGGCCCCTGTGTTGTAGACCTCTCTCCCAGGCCCCTGTGTGGTAGACCTCTCTCCCAGGCCCCTGTGTGGTAGACCTCTCTCCCAGGCCCCTGTGTGGTAGACCTCTCTCCCAGGCCCCTGTGTGGTAGACCTCTCTCCCAGGCCCCTGTGTGGTAGACCTCTCTCCCAGGCCCCTGTGTTGTTGACCTCTCTCCCAGGCCCCTGCGTGTTCTTTGTTCCAGGCTGCAGTGAGACTAGAGAGAGTAATGAGAGCCTCCATCAAGAGATAATTCAGA
>NW_026289688.1:0-7028 GCF_023373465.1 Oncorhynchus keta | reverse complement strand
ACGCCAGGGTAGTGGGTTCGATCCCGGGACCACCCATACGTAGAATGTATGCACACATGACTGTAAGTCGCTTTGGATAAAAGCGTCTGCTAAATGGCATATATTATTATTATTATATAGTATAGACAATATATCAGTCCTATATCCTATAGACAATATATCAGTCCTATATCTATAGACAATATATATATCAGTCCTATATCTATACAGTAGACAATATATCCTATATCTATACACAATATATCAGTCCTGTATCTATAGACAATATATCAGTCCTATATCTATAGACAATATATCAGGTCTATATCTATAGACTGTAGTAGAGACAATATATCAGTCCTATCTAAACTGTAATATATATCAGTCCTATATCTATAGACAATATATCAGTCCTATATCTATAGACAATATATCAGTCCTATATCTATAGACCGTAGTAGACAATATATCAGGTCTATATCTAAACACAATATATCAGTCCTATATCTATAGACAATATATCAGTCCTATATCTATAGACAATATATCAGGTCTATATCTATAGACCGTAGTAGAGACAATATATCAGTCCTATATCTAAACACAATATATCAGTCCTGTATCTATAGACAATATATCAATCCTATATCTATAGACAATATATCAGTCCTATATCTATACACAATATATCAGTCCTATATCTATAGACAGTAGTATAGACAATATATCAGTCCTATATCTATAGACTGTAGTATAGACAATATATCAGTCCTATATCTATAGACCGTAGTATAGACAATATATCAGTCCTATATCTATAGACAATATATCAGTCCTATATCTATAGACAATATATCAGGTCTATATCTATAGACCGTAGTATAGACAATATATCAGTCCTATATCTATAGACCGTAGTATAGACAATATATCAGTCCTATATCTATAGACAATATATCAGTCCTATATCTATAGACAATATATCAGTCCTATATCTATAGACAATATATCAGTCCTATATCTATAGACAGTAGTATAGACAATATTTCAGTCCTATATCTATATAGACAATATATCAGTCCTATATCTATAGACCGTAGTATAGACAATATATCAGTCCTATATCTATAGACAATATATCAGTCCTATATCTATAGACAATATATCAGTCCTATATCTATAGACAGTAGTATAGACAATATATCAGTCCTATATCTATAGACCGTAGTATAGACAATATATCAGTCCTATATCTATAGACAATATATCAGTCCTATATCTATGGACAGTAGTATAGACAATATATCAGTCCTATATCTATAGACAGTAGTATAGACAATATATCAGTCCTATATCTATAGACAATATATCAGTTCTATATCTATAGACAATATATCAGTCCTATATCTATAGACAATATATCAGTCCTATATCTATAGACAATATATCAGTCCTATATCTATAGACAATATATCAATCCTATATCTATAGACACTATATCAATCCTATATCTATAGACAGTAGTATAGACAATATTTCAGTCCTATATCTATATAGACAATATATCAGTCCTATATCTATATAGACAATATATCAGTCCTATATCTATAGACAATATATCAGTCCTATATCGCTGGACAGTAGTATAGTCAATATATCAGTCCTATATCTATAGACAATATATCAGTCCTATATCGCTGGACAGTAGTATAGTCAATATATCAGTCCTATATCTATAGACAATATATCAGTCCTATATCGCTGGACAGTAGTATCAGTATATCTATAGACAATATATCAGTCCTATATCTGGACAGTAGTATAGACAATATATCAGTCCTATATCTATAGACAATATATCAATCCTATATCTATAGACAGTAGTATAGACAATATTTCAGTCCTATATCTATATACAATATATCAGTCCTATATCTACAGACAGTATAGACAATATATCAGTCCTATATCTACAGACAGTAGTATAGACAATATATCAGTCCTATATCGCTGGACAGTAGTATAGACAATATATCAGTCCTATATCTATAGACAATATATCAGTCCTATATCGCTGGACAGTAGTATAGTCAATATATCAGTCCTATATCGCTAGACAGTAGTATAGACAATATATCAGTCCTATATCTACAGACAGCAGTATAGACAATATATCAGTCCTATATCTATAGACAATATATCAGTCCTATATCTACAGACAGCAGTATAGACAATATATCAGTCCTATATCTATAGACAATATATCAGTCCTATATCTACAGACAGCAGTATAGACAATATATCAGTCCTATATCTATAGACAATATATCAGTCCTATATCTATAGACAATATATCAGTCCTATATCTATAGACAATATATCAGTCCTATATCTATAGACAATATATCAGTCCTATATCTATACACAATATATCAGTCCTATATCTATAGTCAGTAGTATAGACAATATATCAGTCCTATATCTACAGACAGTAGTATAGACAATATATCAGTCCTATATCTATAGACAGTAGTATAGACAATATATCAGTCCTATATCTACAGACAGTAGTATAGACAATATATCAGTCCTATATCTACAGACAGCAGTATAGACAATATATCAGTCCTATATCTATAGACAATATATCAGTCCTATATCAGCTGGATCTATATAGACAATATATCAGTCCTATATCTACAGACAGTAGTATAGACAATATATCAGTCCTATATCTACAGACAGTAGTATAGACAATATATCAGTCCTATATCTACAGACAGTAGTATAGACAATATATCAGTCCTATATCTATATAGACAATATATCAGTCCTATATCTAGACAGTAGTATAGACAATATATCAGTCCTATATCTAGACAGTAGTATAGACAATATATCAGTCCTATATCTACAGACAGTAGTATAGACAATATATCAGTCCTATATCTACAGACAGTAGTATAGACAATATATCAGTCCTATATCTACAGACAGTAGTATAGACAATATATCAGTCCTATATCGCTGGACAGTAGTATAGACAATATATCAGTCCTATATCTACAGACAGCAGTATAGACAATATATCAGTCCTATATCTACAGACAGCAGTATAGACAATATATCAGTCCTATATCGCTGGACAGTAGTATAGACAATATATCAGTCCTATATCTACAGACAGTAGTATAGACAATATATCAGTCCTATATCGCTGGACAGTAGCGAGTGTCAGAGAACAGAGCAGACGACCGGTCACCTGATGTGTGCAGGAGTCGTTCCACAGCATCCACCAACCAGATTCACCAGACCATCTGTAGCAAAGTCCTACACAAATAAGAGAGTCAGTCAGTGTGTATAGAAACTGTAATGATACAATGACTATGAGGTCAAAGGTCAGACTGTCAAGCTTTAATTTGAGGGTATTTTCAAACATATCGGGTGAACCGTTTAGAGATTCCAGCCCTTTATGTACATAGTCCCCCCCCCATTTTAGGGGACCAAAAGTATTGGGACACATTCGCTGTGTATTAAAGTTGTCAAGCGTTTAGTGTTTTGTCCCATATACCAGGCACACAATCATTACATCAAGCTTGTGACTCTATAAACGTGTTGGATGTATTGCCTGTCTGTTTTGGTTGTCCAATAGAAACTAATGGTAAATTATGTATAGTGTCATTTTGGATTCACTTTTATTGTGAAGATGAGAATAGAATATGTTTCGTGACACTTCTACATTAATGTGGACGCTACCGTGGTTACGGATAATCCTGAATGAATCCTGAATGATAATGCTTGAGAAAGATACAGACACACATCATACCCCCTAAAACATGCTAACCTCTCACCATTACAATAACAGGGGAGCTTAGCATTTTATATCATACCCCCTAAAACATGCTAACCTCTCACCATTACAATAACAGGGGAGATTAGCATTTTATATCATAGCCCCTAAAACATGCTAACCTCTCACCATTACAATAACAGGGAGATTAGCATTTTATATCATAGGGGAGGTTAGCATTTTTATATCATAGCCCTAAAACATGCTAACCTCTCACCATTACAATAACAGGGGAGGTTAGCATTTTATATCATAGCTCCCTAAAACATGCTAACCTCTCACCATTACAATAACAGGGGAGCTTAGCATTTTATATCATACCCCTAAAACATACTAACCTCTCACCATTACAATAACAGGGAGCTTTGCATTTTATATCATAGCCTCTAAAACATGCTAACCTCTCACCATTACAATAACAGGGGAGATTAGCATTTTATATCATAGCCCCTAAAACATGCTAACCTCTCACCATTACAATAACAGGGGAGCTTAGCATTTTATATCATACCCCCTAAAACATGCTAACCTCTCACCATTACAATAACAAGGGAGGTTAGCATTTTATATCATAGCCCCTAAAACATGCTAACCTCTCACCATTACAATAACAGGGAAGGTTAGCATTTTATATCATACCCCCTAAAACATGCTAACCTCTCACCATTACAATAACAGGGGAGCTTAGCATTTTATATCATAGCCCCTAAAACATGCTAACCTCTCACCATTACAATAACAGGGGAGATTAGCATTTTATATCATAGCCCCTAAAACATGCTAACCTCTCACCATTACAATAACAGGGGAGCTTAGCATTTTATATCATAGCCCCTAAAACATGCTAACTCCTCAAAACATGCATTTTATATCATAGCCCCTAAAACATGCTAACCTCTCACCATTACAATAACAGGGGAGCTTAGCATTTTATATCATAGCCCCTAAAACATGCTAACCTCTCACCATTACAATAACAGGGGAGCTTAGCATTTTATATCATAGCCCCTAAAACATGCTAACCTCTCACCATTACAATAACAGGGGAGCTTAGCATTTTATATCATAGCCCCTAAAACATGCTAACCTCTCACCATTACAATAACAGGGGAGGTTAGCATTTTATATCATAGCCCCTAAAACATGCTAACCTCTCACCATTACAATAACAGGGGAGGTTAGCATTTTATATCATAGCCCCTAAAACATGCTAACCTCTCACCATTACAATAACAGGGGAGGTTAGCATTTTATATCATACCCCTAAAACATGCTAACCTCTCACCATTACAATAACAGGGGAGGTTTGCATTTTTATATCATAGCCCTAAAACATGCTAACCTCTCACCATTACAGCCAACAGGAGGTTTTATATCATAGCCCCTAAAACATTTCTCACCATTACAATAACAGGGGAGATTAGCATTTTATATCATAGCCCCTAAAACATGCTAACCTCTCACCATTCCAATAACAGGGAGGTTGGCATTTTTATATCCATACCCCTAAAACATGCTAACCTCTCACCATTCCAATAACAGGGAGGTTAGCATACTCATAGCCCCTAAAACATGCTAACCTCTCACCATTACAATAACAGGAGGTTAGCATTTTATATCATTGCCCTAAAGACATGCTAACCTCTCACCATTACAATAATAACAGGAGGTTAGCATTTTGGAGTGGAAAACATGATATTTATTAATTTGGCTGAATAAAATCAATAACATTCATTGGGTAGCATTTTATTCATACCCCCTAAAACATGCCTAACCTATAAATCAATAAGTTGACCTTTAAATGTGAGGCTGTCAACTCCGGGGCCATAGCCATCGTAACCTCCACCAACGTATTGGGAGACCTGAAACGAACCTCTCACTGCAGAGGGTGTGAAATCATAACAGACCGTTTACAATAACAGGGAGGTGAACACACAAAGAAAAGGTGAGCTAGCTAAAACATGCTAACCTCTCACCATTACAATAACAGTTGCCGGGTGAAACATGCTGGACCATTACAATAACAGGGGAGGTGCATGGTTACTATCAAGAAAACGTGAGCCGTGGTGCATTTCCCAATAGCCTGACCATAAAAGGCCTCATCTCAGTGGCTCCCTCTCACCATTACAGGCACACTGTTAAGACCCCAATAACAGGAGGTCAGATATCAGGAAGAGAGGTCAGCATATCCCCACAACCTCTCAGGCCATTACAATAATAGGTCAGCATTTTGGATCAGCCTATTGAGGCCCAGTCTGATGAGGTCAGATATCAGCCTAAATTGAGGCCCAGTCTGATCCACCGAACGAGGTCAGATATCAGCCTATTGAGGCCCAGGTTGTGAACACACAAAGATGAGGTCAGATATCAGCCGATTGAGGCCTGCAGGTAGCACAAGATGAGGTCGTGGTATCAGCCTGAATGAGGCCCATCTGAGTGAGGTCAGATAAGACCAATACTGGATCAGCCCATTGAGGCCCAGTCTGATGAGGTCAGATATCAGCCGATTGAGGCCCAGTCTGATGAGGTCAGATATCAGCCTATTGAGGCCCAGTCTGATGAGGTCAGATGTTGTAGATTCCATTAATCTCTCCAGCAGATCTGAAGTTTGAAGTTTATTTGAATATAAAACAGCAAGAAACTTGAGGACAAACCTGTGGAAGTCAACAACAACAACAACAACAACAACAACAACAACAAGGTAGTATTGAAGTCCTGAAGCAGAATGTAATGACTCACCAGAGGGGTTTGGCATGGGACACACTGATGACGAAGGCCTCTCCCGTCTGTCCTGAGAGAGTTCGACCACTCCTGTCTACGATGGTGCCTGATATCTAGAAACACAATCAATCAATCTGTCCTGAGAGAGTTCAGTCCTGCGTTTATATTTTTGTTCAGTGTATTTTAATGATTTGGAAAAAGGCGCTCTGATCCTGACGCTTCCCGCGGAGACAGACAGACAATTGGATTGCGTCTCCGCTTGTGTGGTCAAGCAAGTTAGGGAGACATCTTAAATCAATGGAAGAAGGAATTGAAATGACCGAATTAAAAGTGAATTGAGAGCGAGAAAAGGCTACAACGACCAAAGCCAACATGTAGGCTGCAGTTTAGGATATAATCTGAATGGAGTTATGTGTGGTGAGAAGTACAGTAACGTTATGGCTAGCCTCAATTAGCCTCGTTAGCTAACTGTATGACG
>NW_026289687.1:0-11945 GCF_023373465.1 Oncorhynchus keta | reverse complement strand
TCACTCTCTCCACAATGTCTGTCTGGGGTTGATCAGAAATGTGCTCCCCCCTCCCCTCTCCTCCCTTCCTCTCTCCCCTCTCTCCTGTCTGTCCAGAAATCCCCCTCTCCCCTCTCTCTCCCTCCCTCTCCACAATGTCTGTCTGGTTTGATCAGAAATGTGCTCCTCGCCCTCTCTCTCTATCTTTACAGTATATCCCTCTTCCTCTTTCAATTCAATTTAAGGGCTTTATTGGCATGGGAAACGTATGTTTACATTGTCAACACAAGTGAAATATGAAGAAAAAAAACTAATGTGAAATAAACAATAAAACAATACAAAATGTAGACATTACACACACAACATTACATTCCCTCCCTCCAGTCCACACCCAGCCTCTCTACTCCCTCCAGTCCACCCCCAGCCCCTCTACTCCCTCCAGTCCACCCCCAGCCCCTCTACTCCCTCCAGTCCACCCCCAGCCTCTCTACTCCCTCCAGTCCACCCCCACCCCTCTACTCACTCCAGTCCACCCCCCCAGCCCCTCTACTCCCTCCAGTCCACCCCCAGCCTCTCTACTCCCTCCAGTCCACCCCCCAGCCCCTCTACTCCCTCCAGTCCACCCCCCACCCCTCTACTCCCTCCAGTCCACCCCACCCCTCTACTCACTCCAGTCCACCCCCCACCCTCTCTACTCCCTCCAGTCCACCCCCACCCTCTCTACTCCCTCCAGTCCACCCCCAGCCCCTCTACTCCTCCAGTCCACCCCCACCCTCTCTACTCCCTCCAGTCCACCCCCCACCCTCTCTACTCCCTCCAGTCCACCCCCAGCCCCTCTGCTCCCTCCAACCCCCCAGCCTCTCTACTCCCTCCAGTCCCCCCCAGCCCTCTACTCCCTCCAGTCCACCCCCACCCACTCTACTCCCTCCAGTCCACCCCCCACCCTCTCTACTCCCTCCAGTCCCCCCAGCCCCTCTACTCCCTCCAGTCCACCCCCCACCCACTCTACTCCCTCCAGTCCACCCCCCAGCCCCTCTACTCCCTCCAGTCCACCCCCAGCCCCTCTACTCCCTCCAGTCCCCCCCACCCCTCTACTCCCTCCAGTCCACCCCCACCCCTCTACTCCCTCCCAGTCCACCCCCCAGCCCCTCTACTCCCTCCAGTCCCCCCCCAGCCCCTCTACTCCCTCCAGTCCACCCCCACCCACTCTACTCCCTCCAGTCCACCCCCAGCCCCTCTACTCCCTCCAGTCTCCCCCCAGCCCCTCTACTCCCTCCAGTCCACCCCCCAGCCCCTCTACTCCCTCCAGTCCACCCCCACCCTCTACTCCCTCCAGTCCACCCCCAGCCTCTCTACTCCCTCCAGTCCACCCCCAGCCTCTCTACTCCCTCCAGTCCCCCCCAGCCCCTCTACTCCCTCCAGTCCACCCCCACCCACTCTACTCCCTCCAGTCCACCCCCAGCCTCTCTACTCCCTCCAGTCCACCCCCAGCCCCTCTACTCCCTCCAGTCCACCCCCAGCCCCTCTATCCCCTCCAGCTGGGGAGAACACCCCCCACCCACTACCTCCCCACAGTAGAAGAAAAACCTCTCTATCCCTAGCAGTCTCCCCCAGGCCCTCTACTCCCTCCAGGTTAGTGGTCCCAAGAGGCACTCTAGAAGAACTCCCTTCAGTCCACCCCCCAGCCCCTCTACTCCCTCCAGTGCACCCCCTAGAGCCCCTCTCTCCCTCAGTCCACCTCCCAGCCTCTCTTGGCTCCCTCAGAGACCCCCCAGACTCTGGGAAAGAAAGAGTAAATCCTCCAGTCCACCCCCAGCCCATCCACCCCTTCAAGATCTGATCTGATCCCCTGTGAGTGTACAGACACACTGGAGAACAGATACACTCTGATAAATCACACCTCTCCACAGTAGAAGAAAATCCCCTGGAGGGTCAGATCAGATAGCAGTCAACCCTGGGAATAGTTAAGGCTTAAATCACACTCTGGTAGGTTAGTGGTCTTTGGAAATCACACTCAGAGAAGAACATTCTTTCACATCCCAAATGGCTCCCCTGATAAATCCTGGATATAGAGATACTACTTTAGACTAAATCGCTATCGGTCCTGGGAGATAGGGTGCCATTTGATAAATCACACCCTGGCTCCTTGGATACACTCTGATAAATCACACCCTGAGGAATACCTGGATAAATCACACCCTGGAGAGAGAGAATCCTTGATAAATCACACCCTAAGAGAGAGATTTAAATGCACATTGGAGAGAGAGAGATACACTGGATAAATCACACCCTAAGAGTGATATAAACCAATTTGTGAAAATCACACCCTGGAGAGAGAGATATTCCAAATCACTTAAAGAAATCTGATAAATCACACCCTGGGAATATAAACTCTATGAAATCACACCCTAAAGAGATTTTCTTCCCAGTGTCCGTATAGTAAAGGTCTTCAAGATCTATCTGATAAATCACACCCTGGAGAGAGATATAAACTCTATGATAAATCACACCCTGGAGAGAGAGATATACACTCTGATAAATCACACCCTGGAGAGAGAGATATACACTCTGATAAATCACACCCTGGAGAGAGAGAGATACACTCTGATAAATCACACCCTGGAGAGAGAGAGATACACTATGATAAATCACACCCTGGAGAGAGATATAAACTCTATGATAAATCACACCCTGGAGAGAGAGAGAGATACACTATGATAAATCACACCCTGGAGAGAGATATACACTGATAAATCACACCCTGGAGAGAGATATAAACTCTATGATAAATCACACCCTGGAGAGAGATATACACTCTATGATAAATCACACCCTGGAGAGAGATATAAACTCTATGATAAATCACACCCTGGAGAGAGATATACACTCTATGATAAATCACACCCTGGAGAGAGAGATATACACTCTGATAAATCACACCCTGGAGAGAGATATAAACTCTATGATAAATCACACCCTGGAGAGAGAGATACACTCTGATAAATCACACCCTGGAGAGAGATATATACACTCTGATAAATCACACCCTGGAGAGAGAGAGATACACTCTGATAAATCACACCCTGGAGAGAGGGAGATACACTATGATAAATCACACCCTGGAGAGAGATATAAAATGACTCTACTGATAAATCACACCCTGGATCAGAGAGTCTGTTAAATGACTCTATGATAAATCACACCCTGGAGAGAGAGTCTGTTAAATGATACACTCTGATAAATCACACCCTGGAGAGAGAGAGATATACACTCTGATAAATCACACCCTGGAGAGAGATATAAATGACTCTGATAAATCACACCCTGGAGTCTGGAAATGACTCTCTACTGATAAATCACCCTGGAGAGATATACACTCTACTGATAAATCACACCAGGAGTCTGGTAAATGAATAACAAAATGATAAATCACACCCTGGAGAGAGAGAGAACACTCTGATAAATCACACCCTGGAGAGAGCCATGCCAGGGATTTTCCTCTACTGAAAATCTCTGATAAATCACACCCTGGAGAGAGAGATATATTTATTTTTATACTATGATAAATCACACCTGGATAAGAGATATAAGCTTTTAAATCACACCCTGGAGAGAGTCTGTTAAATGATACACTTGATAAATCACACCCTGGAGAGAGAAAATTATAAACTCTATGATAAATCACACCCTGGAGAGAGAGTTTTAGATACACTCTGGAGAAGAGAAATCACACCCTGGAGAGAGCACGAGACCTCACTTGTCCGCTACTGATAAATCACACCATGGAGAGAGAGAAAGTAACTACTTTCAGAGGCTAGATAAATCACACTTTATGTGCTAAAATGGAGAGAGAGCAGCAGACTACACTCTTCTGATAAATCTGAAATGACTTCACCTTGGAGAGAGAGATAAACTCTACTGATAAATCACACTGCTTTGGACAGACAGATACACTTCTTCAGAGTAGAAGATAAATCACACCCTGGAGAAGAGTCTGTGCCACACAAGCACAGCTGAGCCACAACCCCTGTCCCTCTCCCACATGCCATCCTGGAGAGAGTCTGTTATATGACTCTCACTGAAAGCGCTCTGGTCAAGGAGCCACTCACTACCTGGAGAGAACTGTTGAAGCTCTTAAATCATGTCTGGGAAATGACTCACTACTGTAAGTCTCTCTGGATCAGAGAGTCTGGTAAATGACTCTCTACTGTAAGTCTCTCTGGATCAGAGAGTCTGTTAAATGACTCACTACTGTAAGTCTCTGGATCAGAGAGTCTGTTAAATGACTCACTACTGTAAGTCTCTCTGGATCAGAGAGTCTGGTAAATGACTCACTACTGTAAGTCTCTCTGGATCAGAGAGTCTGGTAAATGAATAACAAAATCTCACAAACACACAACACAGTAACAACACACCGAACAGCTCTGAGAATTTGATGACCAAACATGTTTTTATTACTGTCAACGAGCCATGCCAGGGATTTTCCTGCCACTGAAATCCTTGGGCGGGCCGCCAAAGTTTATTCGGGATGCGCAAGTCCAAACAGCGTAATGTAATACACACACACACACATATATATATTTATTTTTATACATTTTTGGGATTGGAAAAATACTTTCTGTGTAAACAGCCCATGTACCACTCATTACTTTTTTAATTAAAACCAAATACCCCATTAAATTAAAACCCCTATAGAAAAGATAATGGTCTACCTATATGTTTATAATAATATAGCCCATGTACCACTAGTCTACCCCCATTAAATACTGTCTAAGAACAGTCTACCCCATCAAATACTGTCTAAACAGCCCCGGTACCAAAGTATAAAAGCTGTACCACAGTCTACCAATTAAATACTGTCTAAACAGCCCCTGTCCACTAGTCCCTTCCTGTCTAAAAACAATACTTTAAACAGCCCTCTACCACTAGTCTACCCCGGTATTGACTTTGTAAACAGCCCCTGCTATGTTTGAGCAGAAGAACACGGTGCCACACGAGGCCAGCTGAGCCACAACCCCGTGTCCCTCTCCCATCATGCTCATCCATAGTCAACAGTTATATGACATTATGAAAGCGCTCTGGTCAAGGAGCCAGTCTCCTCCTGCTGCACAAACCATTGAAGCTAAAGGTTTAAATCATGTCTGGGACAGCAAGTGGCCCGGGTCAAGTCAAGTTCGGGAGCCCCCCAGGGACGCTAAAATGATATATCAGCTTCTCAAAGGCTGGCTAAGGGCTTTGTGTTGATGCTTTGGCAGTCTGAGGGCAGACTTCAGAGTACTAGTTACCCCCTCGTGACCACTCTGGTTCAGGAAGTGCAATAGAGTTCAGCTCTGCAGGAAATGGGTTGAAAGGTCCAGGAAATACATCACCACTAGTCTACCCCCATTAAATACTGTCTAAACAGCCCCTGTACCACTAGTCTACCCCCATTAAATACTGTCTAAACAGCCCCTGTACCACTAGTCTACCCCATTAAATACTGTCTAAACAGACAGAGCCCCTGTACCACTAGTCTACCCCATTAAATACTGTCTAAACAGCCCCTGTACCACTAGTCTACCCCATTAAATACTGTCTAAACAGCCCCTGTACCACTAGTCTACCCCATTAAATACTGTCTAAACAGCCCCTGTACCACTAGTCTACCCCATTAAATACTGTCTAAACAGCCCCTGTACCACTAGTCTACCCCATTAAATACTGTCTAAACAGCCCCCTGTACCACTAGTCTACCCCATTAAATACTGTCTAAACAGCCCCTGTACCACTAGTCTACCCCATTAAATACTGTCTAAACAGACAGAGCCCCTGTACCACTAGTCTACCCCATTAAATACTGTCTAAACAGACAGAGCCCCTGTACCACTAGTCTACCCCATTAAATACTGTCTAAACAGCCCCTGTACCACTAGTCTACCCCCATTAAATACTGTCTAAACAGCCCCTGTACCACTAGTCTACCCCCATTAAATACTGTCTAAACAGACAGAGCCCCTGTACCACTAGCCTACCCCCATTAAATACTGTCTAAACAGCCCCTGTACCACTAGTCTACCCCATTAAATACTGTCTAAACAGACAGAGCCCTGTACCACTAGTCTACCCCATTAAATACTGTCTAAACAGCCCCTGTACCACTAGTCTACCCCATTAAATACTGTCTAAACAGCCCCCTGTACCACTAGTCTACCCCATTAAATACTGTCTAAACAGCCCCTGTACCACTAGTCTACCACATTAAATACTGTCTAAACAGCCCCTGTACCACTAGTCTACCCCATTAAATACTGTCTAAACAGCCCCTGTACCACTAGTCTACCCCATTAAATACTGTCTAAACAGCCCCTGTACCACTAGTCTACCCCATTAAATACCAAACAGCCTAGTCTACCCCATTAAATACTGTCTAAACAGCCCCTGTACCACTAGTCTACCCCATTAAATACTGTCTAAACAGCCCCTGAACCACTAGTCTACCCCATTAAATACTGTCTAAACAGCCCCTGAACCACTAGTCTACCCCATTAAATACTGTCTAAACAGCCCCTGTACCACTAGTCTACCCCATTAAATACTGTCTAAACAGACAGAGCCCCTGTACCACCCCATTAAATACTGTCTAAACAGACCCCTGTACCACTAGTCTACCCCAAAATACTGTCTAAACAGCCCCTGTACCACTAGTCTACCCCATTAAATACTGTCTAAACAGCCCCTGTACCACTAGTCTACCCCATTAAATACTGTCTAAACAGACAGCCCCTGTACCACTAGTCTACCCCCTGTATTAAATACTGTCTAAACAGCCCCTGTACCACTAGTCTACCCCATTAAATACTGTCTAAACAGCCCCTGTACCACTAGTCTACCCCCATTAAATACTGTCTAAACAGCCCCTGTACCACTAGTCTACCCCCATTAAATACTGTCTGTAAACAGACAGAAGACAGCCCCTGTACCACTAGTCTACCCCTTAAATACTGTCTAAACAGACCAGAGCCCCTGTACCACTAGTCTACCCCATTAAATACCCCACCTGTTCACCACACATTCCTGTATTAGAGAGGCTAACCACCTGTCTAAGAGAGGCTAACCACCTGCTGAATCAACTACTTCACTTGAAATATGTCATGCCACTATAAACAGGGGCTGTTTAGACTATAAACCCCTGTTTACGGTAATGTATAAAAACCAAATGTTTCAGGCTTTCCCTTTAACTGGGAGATGTTATCATGTCGTTGTTAACTGCAGATCATTGTGTTCCTTTAACAGTAAGAGAGCCATTCAGTTATCTTCCCTTTTTTAAAGACTCAGGAGCCAAAACCATTAATCTGTATGATCACCTGTGATTGGACAGCGTTGGTTCAGACCGATGGTTCACTTCACTCTGTATGAAGAGAGGCCAAAACTCATTAATCATCATGTGATTGGACAGACCTGATGGAGCCAAAACTTCATTAATCATCATGAAGAGAGGCTAACCACCTGGACCAGACCGATGGACTTCAAAGAGAGGCCAACCACCTTAATCATCATGTGATTGGCTAACCACGTTGATCCCAGACCGATGGTTCACGCCCCCTGTATGAAGGCCGAATATTGTTCCACTCTGATGAAGACTGGTTCACTTCACTCTGTATGAAGAGAGGCTAACCACCTGGTTCACTTCACCACTCTGTATGAAGAGAGGCTAACCACCTGGTTCACTATGAAGAGAGGCTAACCACCTGGTTCACTTGTATGAAGAGAGGCTCCACCTTCACTTCACTCTGTATGAAGAGAGGCTAACCACCTGGTTCACTTCACTCTGTATGAAGAGAGGCTAACCACCTGGTTCACTTCGCTCTGTATGAAGAGAGGCTAACCACCTGGTTCACTTCTCTCTGTATGAAGAGAGGCTAACCACCTGGTTCTAACCACCACCTGGTTCACTTCTCTCTGTATGAAGAGAGGCTAACCACCTGGTTCACTTCGCTCTGTATGAAGAGAGGCTAACCACCTGGTTCACTTCGCTCTGTATGAAGAGAGGCTAACCACCTGGTTCACTTCTCTCTGTATGAAGAGAGGCTAACCACCTGGTTCACTTCTCTCCACCTGTATGATGAAGAGAGGCTAACCACCTGGTTCACTTCACTCTGTATGAAGAGAGGCTAACCACCTGGTTCACTTCTCTCTGTATGAAGAGAGGCCTTACCACCTGGTTCACTTCACTCTGTATGAAGAGAGGCTAACCACCTGGTTCACTTCGCTCTGTATGAAGAGAGGCTAACCACCTGGTTCACTTCTCTCTGTATGAAGAGAGGCTAACCACCTGGTTCACTTCATGAAGAGAGGCTCTGCATGAAGAGAGGCTAACCACCTGGTTCACTTCACTCTGTATGAAGAGAGGCTAACCACCTGTATGGTTCCACTTCACTTCACTCTGTATGAAGAGAGGCTAACCACCTGGTTCACTTCTCTCTGTATTAGAGAGGCCAACCACCTGGTTCACTTCACTCTGTATTAGAGAGGCTAACCACCTGGTTCACTTCTCTCTGTATGAAGAGAGGCTAACCACCTGGTTCACTTCACTCTGTATGAAGAGAGGCTAACCACCTGGTTCACTTCACTCTGCATGAAGAGAGGCTAACCACCTGGTTCACTTCACTCTGTATGAAGAGAGGCTAACCACCTGGTTCACTTCACTCTGTATGAAGAGAGGCTAACCACCTGGTTCACTTCTCTCTGTATGAAGAGAGGCTAACCACCTGGTTCACTTCACTCTGTATGAAGAGAGGCTAACCACCTGGTTCACTTCTCTCTGCATGAAGAGAGGCTAACCACCTGGTTCACTTCTCTCTGTATGAAGAGAGGCCAACCACCTGGTTCACTTCTCTGTATGAAGAGAGGCCAACCACCTGGTTCACTTCACTCTGTATGAAGAGAGGCTAACCACCTGGTTCACTTCACTCTGTATGAAGAGAGGCTAACCACCTGGTTCACTTCACTCTGTATGAAGAGAGGCTAACCACCTGGTTCACTTCACTCTGTATGAAGAGAGGCTAACCACCTGGTTCACTTCACTCTGTATGAGAGAGGCTAACCACCTGGTTCACTTCACTCTGTATGAAGAGAGCCAACCACTCTGGTTCACTTCAATCTGTAAACCACCTGGTTCACTTCTCTCTGTATGAAGAGAGGCTAACCACCTGGTTCACTTCCAACCACCTGGTTCACTTCTCTGCATGAAGAGAGGCTAACCACCTGGTTCACTTCACTCTGTATGAAGAGAGGCTAACCACCTGGTTCACTTCACTCTGTATGAAACCACCTGGTTCAGTATGAAGAGAGGCTAACCACCTGGTTCACTTCTCTCTGTATGAAGAGAGGCTAACCACCTGGTTCACTTCTCTCTGTATGAAGAGAGGCTAACCACCTGGTTCACTTCACTCTGTATGAAGAGAGGCTAACCACCTGGTTCACTTCTCTCTGTATGAAGAGAGGCTAACCACCTGGTTCACTTCTCTCTGTATGAAGAGAGGCTAACCACCTGGTTCACTTCTCTCTGTATGAAGAGAGGCTAACCACCTGGTTCACTTCTCTCTGTATGAAGAGAGGCTAACCACCTGGTTCACTTCTCTCTGTATGAAGAGAGGCTAACCACCTGGTTCACTTCTCTCTGTATGAAGAGAGGCTAACCACCTGGTTCACTTCTCTCTGTATGAAGAGAGGCTAACCACCTGGTTCACTTCACTCTGTATGAAGAGAGGCTAACCACCTGGTTCACTTCACTCTGTTGAAGAGAGGCTAACCACCTTTCACTCTGCATGAAGAGAGGCTAACCACCTGGTTCACTTCACTCTGTATGAAGAGAGGCTAACCACCTGGTTCACTTCACTCTGTATGAAGAGAGGCTAACCACCTGGTTCACTTCATGAAGAGAGGCTAACCTCTGTATGAAGAGAGCTAACCAGCTGGTTCACTTCACTCTGTATGAAGAGAGGCTAACCACCTGGTTCACTTCACTCTGTATGAAGAGAGGCTAACCACCTGGTTCACTTCACTCTGTATGAAGAGAGGCTAACCACCTGGTTCACTTCTCTCTGTATGAAGAGAGGCTAACCACCTGGTTCACTTCTCTCTGTATGAAGAGAGGCTAACCACCTGGTTCACTTCACTCTGTATGAAGAGAGGCTAACCACCTGGTTCACTTCACTCTGTATGAAGAGAGGCTAACCACCTGGTTCACTTCACTCTGTATGAAGAGAGGCTAACCACCTGGTTCACTTCACTCTGTATGAAGGTTCACTTCACTCTGTATGAAGAGAGCTAACCACCTGGTTCACTTCTCTCTGTATGAAGAGAGGCTAACCACCTGGTTCACTTCACTCTGTATGAAGAGAGGCTAACCACCTGGTTCACTTCTCTCTGCATGAGAAGATAACACTTCACTCTGTATGAAGAGAGGCTAACCACCTGGTTCACTTCTCTCTGTATGAAGAGAGGCTAACCACCTGGTTCACTTCTCTCTGTATGAAGAGAGGCTAACCACCTGGTTCACTTCTCTCTGTATGAAGAGAGGCTAACCACCTGGTTCACTTCTCTCTGTATGAAGAGAGGCTAACCACCTGGTTCACTTCACTCTGTATGAAGAGAGGCTAACCACCTGGTGGAGGGAACATATTTGTTTTCGCTTCATTCATGCTCTACTTGGCGAACGTTACACATTTTTCCTAGCTGACAGTACAACAACAACAACAACGACAACAACAACAACAACAGCAGCAGCAGCAACAACAACAACAATAACAACAACAACAACAACAACACATGTTTGAAATGAAGCTGTGGATAAATGACAAGCATTCAAGTTGTCCTGATAAACTCGTCGGGGTCCTAATTGTGTTTTAGTCAGACAGAAGCAGGAAGTACATAGGACTGTTAAAGAACCAGTTAGGAGCAATGTGGCAGTCTGACAACGAGTAGCCCTGTACAGACTAAACACAGACCACAGACCGGGGAGGCAGGGTAGCCTAGTGGTTAGAGTGTGGCAGTCTGACAACGAGTAGCCCTGTACAGACTAAACACAGACCACAGACCGGGGCGGCAGGGTAGCCTAGTGGTTAGAGTGTAGGGTGCACTATATAAAGGGAATAGGGTGCACTATATAAAGGGAATAGGGCGCACTATATAAAGGGAATAGGGCGCACTATATAAAGGGAATAGGGCGCACTATATAAAGGGGATAGGGTGCACTATATAAAGGGAATAGGGTACACTATATAAAGGGAATAGGGTGCACTATATAAAGGGAATAGGGGTAGCACTATATAAAGGGAATAGGGTGCACTATATAAAGGGAATAGGGTGCACTATATAAAGGGAATAGGGTGCACTATATAAAGGGAATAGGGTGCACTATATAAAGGGAATAGGGTGCACTATATAAAGGGAATAGGGTGCACTATATAAAGGGAATAGGGTGCACTATATAAAGGGAATAGGGTGCACTATATAAAGGGAATAGGGTGCACTATATAAAGGGAATAGGGTGCACTATATAAAGGGAATAGGGTGCACTATATAAAGGGAATAGGGTGCACTATATAAAGGGAATAGGGTGCACTATATAAAGGGAATAGGGTGCACTATATAAAGGGAATAGGGTGCACTATATAAAGGGAATAGGGTGCACTATATAAAGGGAATAGGGGTGCACTATATAAAGGGAATAGGGTGCACTATATAAAGGGAATAGGGTGCACTATATAAAGGAATAGGGCGCACTATATAAAAAAATAGGGTGCACTATATAAAGGGAATAGGGCTCACTTGGAATGGCATTAACTAAAATCATAGGCTGTGTGTGTGTCATAGTCACATTCACACACCGCCTGTCATTCAACCAACAGAATGTGTGTCATAGTCACATTCACACACCGCTCGTCTGTCAACCAACAGAATGTGTGTCATAGTCACATTCACAC
>NW_026289686.1:0-85083 GCF_023373465.1 Oncorhynchus keta | reverse complement strand
GTTAATATGGTACTGAACTGACCCTGTATATAGTATGTTTACCCCTCTACATATCTACCTCCATCACTCCAGTATCCCTGTACATTGTTAATATGGTAATGAACTGACCCTGTATATAGTATGTTTACCCCTCTACATATCTACCTCCATCACTCCAGTATCCCTGTACATTGTTAATATGGTACTGAACTGACCCTGTATATAGTATGTTTACCCCTCTACATATCTACCTCCATCACTCCAGTATCCCTGTACATTGTTAATATGGTACTGAACTGACCCTGTATATAGTATGTTTACCCCTCTACATATCTACCTCCATCACTCCAGTATCCCTGTACATTGTTAATATGGTACTGAACTGACCCTGTATATAGTATGTTTACCCCTCTACATATCTACCTCCATCACTCCAGTATCCCTGTACATTGTTAATATGGTACTGAACTGACCCTGTATATAGTATGTTTACCCCTATCTACATATCTACCTCCATCACTCCAGTATCCCTGTACATTGTTACATTGTTAATGGTACTGAACTGACCCTGTATATAGTATGTTTACCCCTCTACATATCTACCTCCATCACTCCAGTATCCCTGTACATTGTTAATATGGTAATGAACTGACCCTGTATATAGTATGTTTACCCTCTACATATCTACCTCCATCACTCCAGTATCCCCTGTACATTGTTAATATGGTACTGAACTGACCCTGTATATAGTATGTTTACCCTCTACATATCTACCTCCATCACTCCAGTATCCCTGTACATTGTTAATATGGTAATGAACTGACCCTGTATATAGTATGTTTACCCCTCTACATATCTACCTCCATCACTCCAGTATCCCTTGTTACATTGTTAATATGGTACTACCTCCAACTGACCTGACCCTGTATATAGTATGTTTACCCCTCTACATATCTACCTCCATCACTCCAGTATCCCTGTACATTGTTAATATGGTAATGAACTGACCCTGTATATAGTATGTTTACCCCTCTACATATCTACCTCCATCACTCCAGTATCCCTGTACATTGTTAATATGGTAATGAACTGACCCTGTATATAGTATGTTTACCCCTCTACATATCTACCTCCATCACTCCAGTATCCCTGTACATTGTTAATATGGTACTGAACTGACCCTGTATATAGTATGTTTACCCTCTACATATCTACCTCCATCACTCCAGTATCCCTGTACATTGTTAATATGGTAATGAACTGACCCTGTATATAGTATGTTTACCCTCTACATATCTACCTCCATCACTCCAGTATCCCTGTACATTGTTAATATGGTAATGAACTGACCCTGTATATAGTATGTTTACCCCTCTACATATCTACCTCCATCACTCCAGTATCCCTGTACATTGTTAATATGGTACTGAACTGACCCTGTATATAGTATGTTTACCCCCTCTACATATCTACCTCCATCACTCCAGTATCCCTGTACATTGTTAATATGGTACTGAACTGACCCTGTATATAGTATGTTTACCCCCTCTACATATCTACCTCCATCACTCCAGTATCCCTGTACATTGTTAATATGGTACTGAACTGACCCTATCTATATAGTATGTTTACCCTCTACATATCTACCTCCATCACTCCAGTATCCCTGTACATTGTTAATATGGTAATGAACTGACCCTGTATATAGTATGTTTACCCTCTACATATCTACCTCCATCACTCCAGTATCCCTGTACATTGTTAATATGGTACTGAACTGACCCTGTATATAGTATGTTTACCCCTCTACATATCTACCTCCATCACTCCAGTATCCCTGTACATTGTTAATATGGTAATGAACTGACCCTGTATATAGTATGTTTACCCTCTACATATCTACCTCTATCACTCCAGTATCCCTGTACATTGTTAATATGGTACTGAACTGACCCTGTATATAGTATGTTTACCCTCTACATATCTACCTCCATCACTCCAGTATCCCTGTACATTGTTAATATGGTAATGAACTGACCCTGTATATAGTATGTTTACCCCTCTACATATCTACCTCCATCACTCCAGTATCCCTGTACATTGTTAATATGGTAATGAACTGACCCTGTATATAGTATGTTTACCCTCTACATATCTACCTCCATCACTCCAGTATCCCTGTACATTGTTAATATGGTACTGAACTGACCCTGTATATAGTATGTTTACCCCTCTACATATCTACCTCCATCACTCCAGTATCCCTGTACATTGTTAATATGGTACTGAACTGACCCTGTATATAGTATGTTTACCCTCTACATATCTACCTCCATCACTCCAGTATCCCTGTACATTGTTAATATGGTAATGAACTGACCCTGTATATAGTATGTTTACCCCTCTACATATCTACCTCCATCACTCCAGTATCCCTGTACATTGTTAATATGGTAATGAACTGACCCTGTATATAGTATGTTTACCCCTCTACATATCTACCTCCATCACTCCAGTATCCCTGTACATTGTTAATATGGTAATGAACTGACCCTGTATATAGTATGTTTACCCCTCTACATATCTACCTCCATCACTCCAGTATCCCTGTACATTGTTAATATGGTAATGAACTGACCCTGTATATAGTATGTTTACCCCTCTACATATCTACCTCCATCACTCCAGTATCCCTGTACATTGTTAATATGGTAATGAACTGACCCTGTATATAGTATGTTTACCCCTCTACATATCTACCTCCATCACTCCAGTATCCCTGTACATTGTTAATATGGTACTGAACTGACCCTGTATATAGTATGTTTACCCCTCTACATATCTACCTCTATCACTCCAGTATCCCTGTACATTGTTAATATGGTACTGAACTGACCCTGTATATAGTATGTTTACCCCTCTACATATCTACCTCTATCACTCCAGTATCCCTGTACATTGTTAATATGGTAATGAACTGACCCTGTATATAGTATGTTTACCCCTCTACATATCTACCTCTATCACTCCAGTATCCCTGTACATTGTTAATATGGTACTGAACTGACCCTGTATATAGTATGTTTACCCCTCTACATATCTACCTCTATCACTCCAGTATCCCTGTACATTGTTAATATGGTAATGAACTGACCCTGTATATAGTATGTTTACCCCTCTACATATCTACCTCCATCACTCCAGTATCCCTGTACATTGTTAATATGGTAATGAACTGACCCTGTATATAGTATGTTTACCCCTCTACATATCTACCTCCATCACTCCAGTATCCCTGTACATTGTTAATATGGTAATGAACTGACCCTGTATATAGTATGTTTACCCTCTACATATCTACCTCTATCACTCCAGTATCCCTGTACATTGTTAATATGGTAATGAACTGACCCTGTATATAGTATGTTTACCCCTCTACATATCTACCTCCATCACTCCAGTATCCCTGTACATTGTTAATATGGTAATGAACTGACCCTGTATATAGTATGTTTACCCCTCTACATATCTACCTCCATCACTCCAGTATCCCTGTACATTGTTAATATGGTAATGAACTGACCCTGTATATAGTATGTTTACCCCTCTACATATCTACCTCTATCACTCCAGTATCCCTGTACATTGTTAATATGGTACTGAACTGACCCTGTATATAGTATGTTTACCCCTCTACATATCTACCTCCATCACTCCAGTATCCCTGTACATTGTTAATATGGTACTGAACTGACCCTGTATATAGTATGTTTACCCCTCTACATATCTACCTCTATCACTCCAGTATCCCTGTACATTGTTAATATGGTAATGAACTGACCCTGTATATAGTATGTTTACCCCTCTACATATCTACCTCCATCACTCCAGTATCCCTGTACATTGTTAATATGGTAATGAACTGACCCTGTATATAGTATGTTTACCCCTCTACATATCTACCTCCATCACTCCAGTATCCCTGTACATTGTTAATATGGTACTGAACTGACCCTGTATATAGTATGTTTACCCTCTACATATCTACCTCCATCACTCCAGTATCCCTGTACATTGTTAATATGGTACTGAACTGACCCTGTATATAGTATGTTTACCCCTCTACATATCTACCTCCATCACTCCAGTATCCCTGTACATTGTTAATATGGTAATGAACTGACCCTGTATATAGTATGTTTACCCTCTACATATCTACCTCCATCACTCCAGTATCCCTGTACATTGTTAATATGGTAATGAACTGACCCTGTATATAGTATGTTTACCCCTCTACATATCTACCTCCATCACTCCAGTATCCCTGTACATTGTTAATATGGTACTGAACTGACCCTGTATATAGTATGTTTACCCCTCTACATATCTACCTCCATCACTCCAGTATCCCTGTACATTGTTAATATGGTAATGAACTGACCCTGTATATAGTATGTTTACCCCTCTACATATCTACCTCCATCACTCCAGTATCCCTGTACATTGTTAATATGGTAATGAACTGACCCTGTATATAGTATGTTTACCCCTCTACATATCTACCTCCATCACTCCAGTATCCCTGTACATTGTTAATATGGTACTGAACTGACCCTGTATATAGTATGTTTACCCCTCTACATATCTACCTCCATCACTCCAGTATCCCTGTACATTGTTAATATGGTACTGAACTGACCCTGTATATAGTATGTTTACCCTCTACATATCTACCTCCATCACTCCAGTATCCCTGTACATTGTTAATATGGTAATGAACTGACCCTGTATATAGTATGTTTACCCCTCTACATATCTACCTCCATCACTCCAGTATCCCTGTACATTGTTAATATGGTAATGAACTGACCCTGTATATAGTATGTTTACCCCTCTACATATCTACCTCCATCACTCCAGTATCCCTGTACATTGTTAATATGGTACTGAACTGACCCTGTATATAGTATGTTTACCCCTCTACATATCTACCTCCATCACTCCAGTATCCCTGTACATTGTTAATATGGTACTGAACTGACCCTGTATATAGTATGTTTACCCCTCTACATATCTACCTCCATCACTCCAGTATCCCTGTACATTGTTAATATGGTAATGAACTGACCCTGTATATAGTATGTTTACCCCTCTACATATCTACCTCCATCACTCCAGTATCCCTGTACATTGTTAATATGGTAATGAACTGACCCTGTATATAGTATGTTTACCCCTCTACATATCTACCTCCATCACTCCAGTATCCCTGTACATTGTTAATATGGTAATGAACTGACCCTGTATATAGTATGTTTACCCCTCTACATATCTACCTCCATCACTCCAGTATCCCTGTACATTGTTAATATGGTAATGAACTGACCCTGTATATAGTATGTTTACCCCTCTACATATCTACCTCCATCACTCCAGTATCCCTGTACATTGTTAATATGGTAATGAACTGACCCTGTATATAGTATGTTTACCCCTCTACATATCTACCTCCATCACTCCAGTATCCCTGTACATTGTTAATATGGTACTGAACTGACCCTGTATATAGTATGTTTACCCCTCTACATATCTACCTCCACTCCAGTATCATCACTCCAGTATCCCTGTACATTGTTAATATGGTAATGAACTGACCCTGTATATAGTATGTTTACCCCTCTACATATCTACCTCCATCACTCCAGTATCCCTGTACATTGTTAATATGGTACTGAACTGACCCTGTATATAGTATGTTTACCCCTCTACATATCTACCTCTATCACTCCAGTATCCCTGTACATTGTTAATATGGTACTGAACTGACCCTGTATATAGTATGTTTACCCCTCTACATATCTACCTCCATCACTCCAGTATCCCTGTACATTGTTAATATGGTAATGAACTGACCCTGTATATAGTATGTTTACCCCGCAACAATATCTAAATATAATTTCATACTTTAAACTGTATTCATATATATAGTATTCATTTTTTATGTCTGTGTCCATGAGTTTCTAGTAAAATAGACCATATGGTTCAAGAGAAAATGGCCTAATTAATGAAAAAAGCATCTAATCAACATTGGCATTATTATCAATTAACTCTGCAACTTCCAACTTTTGACTTTCATCACAACTGGCCTCCAGGTTGGTGGCAAAACATTTCCAATAAATAAATATAAAGGAGATTTCATGCTGAAACCCTCATATTAAACACCCATTGTATTTACTAAGTTGATGGTTTATATTTAGGATACTGTTTTACAGCTTTGTCATTCTAATTTTAAAAAAATTAAACACTTATCTTATTTGATTATTTTATATATTTTTACATGTGATAAGGACACAGAGGACCAGAAATAACACACAACTGTGAACATTTTAAAACATTTTTTATAAATCCTTAAGTTACCAAAATAATGGTAGTTTCCCGGTAAAGTTTCCAGTAATTATACCTTCCCTTTGCCACCTTAAACCACACACACATTCTACTGTCACCCGAAGATGGCATGGCCACATCCCACACACAGTATACACACACTCTGGTCTGATCCACAGACGATTCTCCTCCTTACCGGGTCTGATATTCACCAGGGAATCGGGCTGAATACACTACTGATACCAGTTCATATTAGACTGGGTGGGACACATCATCACTCCTAACAGACTGACCGGATTGGCTCTGGGCTCTGCCTGAGATGACCCTCTTGTGTTCTGAAATGGAATGTTTGTCTGAGTAGGTTCTTAGAAGCCTCATGAGAGATCTAAGGGCTGTTACAGCACGCGCAAACACACCACACACACACACCCCTACCCCCTAACTCTAAAATAGTTTCTGTCCTCGTGGGGGTGTAGGAAATGTCCCCTACTTTTGGGGAATTCCAGTATCCACGAGGATAGTAATATATACACACACACACACACACACACACACACACACACTTCATGTTACTTCTGCATAGCAAACATTACAGTTCCTGACAGATACATTTTAGAGAATGATGAAACATCAAAATCATCCAACAACACTATTGCATCTCATGTCAGCTCGGTGTCCAGCCCCCTGTAGCGCGGTGTCAGCCCTGTAGCGCGGTGTCCAGCCCCTGTAGCGCGGTGTCAGCCCCTGTAGCGGGTGTCCAGCCCCCTGTAGCGCGGTGTCCAGCCCCTGTAGCGCGGTGTCCTGCCCCCTGTAGCGGGTGTCCAGCCCCCTGTAGCGCGGTGTCCTGCCCCCTGTAGCGCGGTGTCCTGCCCCCTGTAGCGCGGTGTCCTGCCCCCTGTAGCGGGTGTCCAGCCCCTGTAGCGCGGTGTCCAGCCCCCTGTAGCGGGTGTCCAGCCCCCTGTAGCGCGGTGTCCAGCCCCCTGTAGCGCGGTGTCCAGCCCCCTGTAGCGGGTGTCCAGCCCCCTGTAGCGCGGTGTCCCTGTAGCCCCCTGTAGCGCGGTGTCCAGCCCCCTAGCGGGTGTCCAGCCCCCTGTGGGTGTCAGCGGGGTGTCCAGCCCCCTGTCGCGCGGTGTCCAGCCCCCTGTAGCGCGGTGTCCAGCCCCCTGTCGCGCGGTGTCCAGCCCCCTGTCGCGGTGTCCAGCCCCCTGTCGCGCGGTGTCCAGCCCCTGTCGCGCGGTGTCCAGCCCCTGTGGCGCGGTGTCCATGCCCCCTGTAGCGGGTGCCAGCCCCCTGTCGCGCGGTGTCCATGCCCCCTGTAGCGCGGGTGTCCATGCCCCCTGTAGCGCGGTGTCCATGCCCCCTGTAGCGGGGTGTCCAGCCCCTGTAGCGCGGTGTCCAGCCCCCTGTCGCGGTGTCCAGCCCCCTGTAGCGGTGTCCATGCCCCCTGCCCCCTGTCGCGCGGTGTCCATGCCCCTGTAGCGGTGCCATGCCCCTGTCGCGCGGTGCCAGCCCCCTGTAGCGCGGTGTCCAGCCCCCTGTAGCGGGTGTCAGCTCCTGTAGCGCGGTGTCCAGCCCCCTCCCCCCCTGTAGCGGGGTCCAGCCCCTGTAGCAGGGGTGTCCAGCCCCCTGTAGCGCGGTGTCCAGCCCCCTGTAGCAGGGGTGTCCAGCCCCCTGCCCCCCTGTAGCGCAGGTGTCAGCCCCCTGTAGCGCGGTGTGTCTGCCCCCTGTAGCGCGGTGTCCAGCCCCTGTAGCGCGGTGTCCAGCCCCCTGTAGCGCGGTGTCCAGCCCCCTGTAGCGCGGTGTCCAGCCCCTGTAGCGCGGTGTCCAGCCCCCGGGTGTCAGCCCCTGTAGCGGTGTCCTGCCCCCTGTAGCGGTGTCCAGCCCCCTGTAGCGCGGTGTCCAGCCCCCCTGTAGCGGGTGTCCAGCCCCCTGTAGCGCGGTGTCCAGCCCCTGTAGCGCGGTGTCCAGCCCCCTGTAGCGCGGTGTCCAGCCCCCTGTAGCGCGGTGTCCAGCCAGCCCCTGTAGCGCGGTGTCCAGCCCCCCCCCTGTAGCGCGGTGTCCAGCCCCCTGTAGCGCGGTGTCCAGCCCCCTGTAGCGGGTGTCCAGCCCCCTGTAGCGTGTCAGCGCGGTGTCCAGCCCCCTGTAGCGCGGTGTCCAGCCCCTGTAGCGCGGTGTCCAGCCCCCTGTAGCGGGGTGTCCAGCCCCCTGTAGCGCGGTGTCCAGCCCCTGTAGCGCGGTGTCCAGCCCCCTGTAGCGGGTGTCCAGCCCCCTGTAGCGGGTGTCCAGCCCCCTGTAGCGGGTGTCCAGCCCCCTGTAGCGGGTGTCCGGCCCCCTGTAGCGGTGTCCAGCCCCCTGTAGCGGGGTGTCCAGCCCCCCCTGTAGCGCGGTGTCCAGCCCCCTGTAGCGGGGTGTCCAGCCCCTGTAGCGCGGTGTCCAGCCCCCTGTAGCGGGGTGGTGTAGCAGGCCCCCTGTGCGCGGTGTCCAGCCCCCTGTAGCGCGGTGTCCTGCCCCCTGTAGCGCGGTGTCCAGGCCCCCTGTAGCGCGGTGTCCTGCCCCCTGTAGCGCGGTGTCCAGTCCCCCCTGTAGCGCGGTGTCCAGCCCCCTGTAGCCTGCCCCCGCGGTGTCCAGGCCTGTAGCGCGGTGTCCATGCCCCCTGTAGCGCCCAGCCCCCTGTAGCGCGGTGTCCAGGCCCCCTGTAGCGCGGTGTCCAGTGTCCTGCCCCCTGTAGCGCGGTGTCCAGGCCCCCTGTAGCGCGGTGTCCTGCCCCCTGTAGCGCGGTGTCCAGGCCCCCTGTAGCGCGGTGTCCAGCCCCCTGTAGCGCGGTGTCCTGCCCCCTGTAGCACGGTGTCCTGCCCCCTGTAGCACGGTGTCCTGCCCCCTGTAGCGGTGTCCTGCCCCTGTAGCGCGGTGTCCTGCCCCCTGTAGCGCGGTGTCCTGCCCCTGTAGCGCGGTGTCCTGCCCCCTGTAGCGCGGTGTCCTGCCCCCTGTAGCGCGGTGTCCAGGCCCCCTGTAGCGCGGTGTCCAGGCCCCCTGTAGCGCGGTGTCCATGCCCCCTGTCGCGGTGTCCAGGCCCCCTGTAGCGCGGTGTCCAGGCCCCCGGTGTCCAGGCGCGGTGTCCAGGCCCCCTGTAGCGCGGTGTCCAGGCCCCTGTAGCGCGGTGTCCAGGCCCCCTGTAGCGCGGTGTCCAGGCCCCCTGTAGCGCGGTGTCCAGGCCCCTGTAGCGCGGTGTCCTGCCCCCTGTAGCGCGGTGTCCTGGCCCCTGTAGCGCGGTGTCCTGGCCCCCTGTAGCGCGGTGTCCGGCCCCCTGTAGCGCGGTGTCCGGCCCCCTGTAGCGCGGTGTCCTAGCCCCCTGTAGCGCGGTGTCCTGGCCCCCTGTAGCGCGGTGTCCTGCCCCCTGTAGCGCGGTGTCCTGGCCCCCTGTAGCGCGGTCCCAGCCTTTTTAATCACACCAACCCTGTTGTTTCTAGCTCTCTGCTTTAATGCTCTTTTAAATACATTTTGACTTGCCTCCTCAGATCGTGGGGGATGCGGTGGGCTGGGGCTTCGTGGTGCGAGGCAGTAAGCCCTGCCACATCCAGGCTGTCGACCCCAGTGGTCCCGCAGCTGCAGCTGGGATGAAGGTACGTAACACACAGACCTCACACACACACACACACATATATACACACACACACACATATATATATACTCATACTCCACTGCCAGCTGGGAGTAGAGAGCACTGACCTAAACAATGGGGAGGGGGGAGGAAGGAAGGGAGAGCGGCCAAGGGAATTAGTGAGGGAGGAGAGAGGGGGCAGGAGAGGAGAGATGTGAAAGAGAGGGGCAGGGAGAGGAGAGAGACTAGGGGAAGGAGTGAGGGAGGAGAGAGGGGGCAGGAGAGGAGAGATGTGAAAGAGAGGGGCAGGGAGAGGAGAGAGACTAGGGGAAGGAGTGAGGGAGGAGAGAGGGCAGGAGAGGAGAGATGTGAGAGGGGCAGGGAGAGAAGAGGGAGAAAGGGGGAGGAGAGAAGTGAACTGAGACGAAGGAGCCGTAGCTAAATTAACTTTAGTAAAAAAAATAATCTGTTATCAATATGGAAGATGTAGTGTCACTTCTGTCACATTTTATCACCATAAAAACATGTGCTATGTTTCTACCTCTCCCCCTTCCTTTCTCCTCTCTTCCCCTCCCTTTCTCCTCTCCTCTCTCCCCCTTCCTCTCTCCTCTCTCCCCCTCCCTTTCTCCTCTCTTCCCTTTCTCCTTCTCCTCTCTTCCCCTCTCTTCCTTTCTCCTCTCTTCCCCTCCCTCTCTTCTCCTCTCTTCCCCTCCCTCTCTTCTCCTCTCTTCCCATCCCTTTCTCCTCTCTTCCCTTTCTCCTCTCCTCTCTTCCCTTTCTCCTCTCTTCCCCTCCCTTTCTCCTCTCTTCCCTTTCTCCTCTCTTCCCTTTCTCCTCTCTTCCCTCTCTCCTCTCTTCCCTTTCTCCTCTCTCCTCTCTTCCCCTCCCTTTCTCCTCTCTTCCCTCCCTTTCTCCTCTCTTCCCCTCCTCTCTTCCCCTCCCTTTCTCCTCTCTTCCCCTCCTCTCTCCCCCTGCCTCTCTCCTCTCTTCCCTTTCTCCTCTCTTCCCTTTCTCCTCTCTCCTCTCTTCCCTTTCTCCTCTCTTCCCTTTCTCCTCTCTCCTCTCTTTCTCTCCTCTCTTCCCCTCCTCTCTCCTCTCTTCCCCTCCTCTCTCCTCTCTTCCCCTCCCTTTCTCCTCTCTCCCCCTCCTCTCTCCTCTCTCCCCCTCCCTCTCTCCTCTCTTCCCCTCCCTTTCTTCTCTCTTCCCCTCCCTTTCTCCTCTCTCCCCCCCCTCCTCTCTTCCCCTCTCTCTCTCCTCTCTTCCCCTCCCTCTCTCCTCTCTTCCCCTCCCTCTCTCCTCTCTTCCCCTCCCTCTCTCCTCTCTTCCCCTCCCTCTCTCCTCTCTTCCCCTCCCTCTCTCCTCTCTTCCCCTCCCTCTCTCCTCTCTTCCCCTCCCTCTCTCCTCTCTTCCCCTCCCTCTCTCCTCTCTTCCCCTCCCTCTCTCCTCTCTTCCCCTCCCTCTCTCCTCTCTTCCCCTCCCTCTCTCCTCTCTTCCCCTCCCTCTCTCCTCTCTTCCCCTCCCTCTCTCCTCTCTCCTCTCTTCCCCTCCCTCTCTCCTCTCTTCCGCTCCTCTCTCCCCCCTCCTCTCTCCTCTCTTCCCCTCCTCTCTCCTCTCTTCCCCTCCTCTCTCCTCTCTTCCCCTCCTCTCTCCTCTCTTCCCCTCCTCTCTCCTCTCTTCCCCTCCTCTCTCCTCTCTTCCCCTCCTCTCTCCTCTCTTCCTCTCCCTCTCTCTTCCCTCTCCCTCTTCTCCCTCCTCTCTCCTCTCTTCCCCTCCCTCTCTCCTCTCTTCCCCTCCCTCTCTCCTCTCTTCCCCTCTCTCTCCCTCTTCCCCTCCTCTCTTCCCCTCCCTCTCTCCTCTCTTCCCCTCCCTCTCTCCTCTCTTCCCCTCCTCTCTCCTCTCTTCCCCTCCTCTCTCCTCTCTTCCCCTCCTCTCTCCTCTCTTCCCTCCTCTCTCCTCTCTTCCTCTCCTCTCTTCCCCTCCTCTCTCCTCTCTTCCCCTCCTCTCTCCTCTCCTCTCTCCTCTCTTCCCTCCTCCTCTCCCTCTCTTCCCCTCCTCTCTCCTCTCTTCTCCTCTCTCTCCTCTCTTCTCTCCTCTCTTCCCCTCCTCTCTCCTCTCTTCCCCTCCTCTCTCCTCCTTTCTCCTCTCTTCCTCCTCCCTTTC
Source organism: Oncorhynchus keta (assembly GCF_023373465.1). Taxonomy (NCBI): domain Eukaryota; kingdom Metazoa; phylum Chordata; class Actinopteri; order Salmoniformes; family Salmonidae; genus Oncorhynchus; species Oncorhynchus keta. Next base: position 72,962 of record NW_026289686.1, on the reverse strand, counting down.
TCTCCTCTCTTCCCTCCTCTTCTCCTCTCTTCCCCTCCCTCTCTCCTCTCTTCCCCTCCCTCTCTCCTCTCTTCCCCTCCTCTCTCCTCTCTTCCCCTCCTCTCTCCTCTCTTCCCCTCCTCTCTCCTCTCTTCCCCCTCCTCTCTCTTCCTCCTCTCCCTCTCCTCCCCTCCCTCTCTCTCTCCTCTCTTCCCTCCTCTCTCCTCTCTTCCCCTCCTCTCTCCTCTCTTCCGCTCCTCTCTTCCCCTCCCTCTTCCTCCCTCTCTCCTCTCTTCCCCTCCCTCTCTCCTCTCTTCCCCTCCTCTCTCCTCTCTTCCCCTCCCTCTCTCCTCTCTTTCCCCTCCCTCTCTCCTCTCTTCCCCTCCTCTCTCCTCTCTTCCCCTCCCTCTCTCCTCTCTTCCCCTCTCTTCCCTCCTCTCTCCCCCTCCCTCTCCTCTCTTCCCCTCCCTTTCTCCTCTCTTCCCCTCCCTCTCTCCTCTCTTCCCCTCCTCTCTCCTCTCTTCCCCTCCCTCTCTCCTCTCTTCCCCTCCCTCTCCTCTCTTCCCCTCCTCTCTCTCTCTTCCTCCCTCTCTCCTCTCCTCTCTTCCCCTCCTCTCTCCTCTCTTCCCCTCCTTCTCTCCTCCTCTCCTCCTTCTCCTCTCTTCCCCTCCCTTTCTCCTCTCTTCCCCTCCCTTTCTCCTCTCTTCCCCTCCCTTTCTCCTCTCTTCCCCTCCTCTCTCCCCCCTTCCCCTCCCTCTCTCCTCTCTTCCCCTCCCTCTCTCCTCTCTTCCCCTCCTCTCTCCTCTCTTCCCCTCCTCTCTCCTCTCTTCCCCTCCCTCTCTCCTCTCTTCCTCCTCTCCTCTCTTCCCCTCCCTCTCTTCCCCTCCCGCTCTCCTCTCCCTCTCTCCTCTCTTCCTCTCCTCTCTTCCCCTCCTCTCTCCTCTCTTCCCCTCCTCTCTCCTCTCTTCCCCTCCTCTCTCCTCTCTTCCCCCTCCTCTCTCCTCTCTTCCCCTCCTCTCTCCTCTCTTCCCCTCCCTTTCTCCTCTCTTCCCCTCCCTTTCTCCTCTCTTCCCCTCCCTTTCTCCTCTCTTCCCCTCCCTTTCTCCTCTCCTCTCCTCTCTCCTCTCTTCCCCTCCCTCCCTCTCTCCTCTCTTCCCCTCCTCTAAGTTGAGAGCAGAGCTGGCTCCATCCCATAGAAATCAAGCTGATGCAGTAATAACGGATCTGTGCAGCCTGGGGTTTGTGTCCCAAATGGCGCCCTATGTAGTGCACTACTTTAGACCTTAGACCTATGGGCCCTGTTCAAACGTAGTGCACTACATAGGGAATATGGTGATATTCTGGACACAGGCAGTCAGTTACGCAACACTAAATGCTGTCTGCATGGTTGTTGATGCCTCTTATATAAGCCATGTTGGTCAGACAGTCTGAAGACTTGTGTTTACTGCCTGCCTTTCCTCTGTGGTAAAACAGGCCCTGACTGAAGCCTTGTGTTTACTGCCTGCCTTTACTCTGTGGTAAAACAGGCCCTGACTGAAGCCTTGTGTTTACTGCCTGCCTTTACTCTGGTAAAACAGGCCCTGACTGAAGCCTTGTGTTTACTGCACATCTCTTAACAGAGGCACTAAAAGCTCACAGCTCTTGAAGTAAAACTCATTCTATGGGGTGACTGAAGTCCTTGTGGAAAACAGGCTAATGACAAAGAAGCCTTGTGTTTACTGCTTCCTTTACTCTGTGGTAAAACAGGCCCTTTTACTGAAGCCTTGTGTTTACGTTGCCAGCCTTTCCTTGTGGTAAAAAGGCCATCTCCATCATGGCAACCACAGCCATGAAGGCACAACACAACAGGAGACAGTAGAGGTCTTAGGAGACTGGACCCACAACAGGAGACAGTTCTGAGGGGACTCAGAACCACAACAAACAAAGAGAGTCTGACTCACTCAGACACCACAACAGGAGACAGTAGATGCTAGGAGACTCAGACACCACAACAGGAGACAGTAAGGTCTGAGGAGACTCAGGTCAACAACAGGAGACAGTAGAGGGACTGAGGAGACTCAGACAACACAACAGGAGACAGTGAGGTCTGAGGAGACTCAGACACCACAACAGGAGACAGTAGAGGTCTGAGGAGACTCAGACACCACAACAGGAGACAGTAGAGGTCTGAGGAGACTCAGACACCACAACAGGAGACAGTAGAGGTCTGAGGAGACTCAGACACCACAACAGGAGACAGTAGAGGTCTGAGGAGACTCAGACACCACAACAGGAGACAGTAGAGGTCTGAGGAGACTCAGACACCACAACAGGAGACAGTAGAGGTCTGAGGAGACTCAGACACCACAACAGGAGACAGTAGAGGTCTGAGGAGACTCAGACACCACAACAGGAGACAGTAGAGGTCTGAGGAGACTCAGACACCACAACAGGAGACAGTAGAGGTCTGAGGAGACTCAGACACCACAACAGGAGACAGTAGAGGTCTGAGGAGACTCAGACACCACAACAGGAGACAGTAGAGGTCTGAGGAGACTCAGACACCACAACAGGAGACAGTAGAGGTCTGAGGAGACTCAGACACCACAACAGGAGACAGTAGAGGTCTGAGGAGACTCAGACACCACAACAGGAGACAGTAGAGGTCTGAGGAGACTCAGACACCACAACAGGAGACAGTAGAGGTCTGAGGAGACTCAGACACCACAACAGGAGACAGTAGAGGTCTGAGGAGACTCAGACACCACAACAGGAGACAGTAGAGGTCTGAGGAGACTCAGACACCACAACAGGAGACAGTAGAGGTCTGAGGAGACTCAGACACCACAACAGGAGACAGTAGAGGTCTGAGGAGACTCAGACACCACAACAGGAGACAGTAGAGGTCTGAGGAGACTCAGACACCACAACAGGAGACAGTAGAGGTCTGAGGAGACTCAGACACCACAACAGGAGACAGTAGAGGTCTGAGGAGACTCAGACACCACAACAGGAGACAGTAGAGGTCTGAGGAGACTCAGACACCACAACAGGAGACAGTAGAGGTCTGAGGAGACTCAGACACCACAACAGGAGACAGTAGAGGTCTGAGGAGACTCAGACACCACAACAGGAGACAGTAGAGGTCTGAGGAGACTCAGACACCACAACAGGAGACAGTAGAGGTCTGAGGAGACTCAGACACCACAACAGGAGACAGTAGAGGTCTGAGGAGACTCAGACACCACAACAGGAGACAGTAGAGGTCTGAGGAGACTCAGACACCACAACAGGAGACAGTAGAGGTCTGAGGAGACTCAGACACCACAACAGGAGACAGTAGAGGTCTGAGGAGACTCAGACACCACAACAGGAGACAGTAGAGGTCTGAGGAGACTCAGACACCACAACAGGAGACAGTAGAGGTCTGAGGAGACTCAGACACCACAACAGGAGACAGTAGAGGTCTGAGGAGACTCAGACACCACAACAGGAGACAGTAGAGGTCTGAGGAGACTCAGACACCACAACAGGAGACAGTAGAGGTCTGAGGAGACTCAGACACCACAACAGGAGACAGTAGAGGTCTGAGGAGACTCAGACACCACAACAGGAGACAGTAGAGGTCTGAGGAGACTCAGACACCACAACAGGAGACAGTAGAGGTCTGAGGAGACTCAGACACCACAACAGGAGACAGTAGAGGTCTGAGGAGACTCAGACACCACAACAGGAGACAGTAGAGGTCTGAGGAGACTCAGACACCACAACAGGAGACAGTAGAGGTCTGAGGAGACTCAGACACCACAACAGGAGACAGTAGAGGTCTGAGGAGACTCAGACACCACAACAGGAGACAGTAGAGGTCTGAGGAGACTCAGACAGGAGACAGTAGAGGTCTGAGGAGACTCAGACACCACAACAGGAGACAGTAGAGGTCTGAGGAGACTCAGACACCACAACAGGAGACAGTAGAGGTCTGAGGAGACTCAGACACCACAACAGGAGACAGTAGAGGTCTGAGGAGACTCAGACACCACAACAGGAGACAGTAGAGGTCTGAGGAGACTCAGACACCACAACAGGAGACAGTAGAGGTCTGAGGAGACTCAGACACCACAACAGGAGACAGTAGAGGTCTGAGGAGACTCAGACACCACAACAGGAGACAGTAGAGGTCTGAGGAGACTCAGACACCACAACAGGAGACAGTAGAGGTCTGAGGAGACTCAGACACCACAACAGGAGACAGTAGAGGTCTGAGGAGACTCAGACACCACAACAGGAGACAGTAGAGGTCTGAGGAGACTCAGACACCACAACAGGAGACAGTAGAGGTCTGAGGAGACTCAGACACCACAACAGGAGACAGTAGAGGTCTGAGGAGACTCAGACACCACAACAGGAGACAGTAGAGGTCTGAGGAGACTCAGACACCACAACAGGAGACAGTAGAGGTCTGAGGAGACTCAGACACCACAACAGGAGACAGTAGAGGTCTGAGGAGACTCAGACACCACAACAGGAGACAGTAGAGGTCTGAGGAGACTCAGACACCACAACAGGAGACAGTAGAGGTCTGAGGAGACTCAGACACCACAACAGGAGACAGTAGAGGTCTGAGGAGACTCAGACACCACAACAGGAGACAGTAGAGGTCTGAGGAGACTCAGACACCACAACAGGAGACAGTAGAGGTCTGAGGAGACTCAGACACCACAACAGGAGACAGTAGAGGTCTGAGGAGACTCAGACACCACAACAGGAGACAGTAGAGGTCTGAGGAGACTCAGACACCACAACAGGAGACAGTAGAGGTCTGAGGAGACTCAGACACCACAACAGGAGACAGTAGAGGTCTGAGGAGACTCAGACACCACAACAGGAGACAGTAGAGGTCTGAGGAGACTCAGACACCACAACAGGAGACAGTAGAGGTCTGAGGAGACTCAGACACCACAACAGGAGACAGTAGAGGTCTGAGGAGACTCACAACAGGAGACAGTAGAGGTCTGAGGAGACTCAGACACCACAACAGGAGACAGTAGAGGTCTGAGGAGACTCAGACCACAACAGGAGACAGTAGAGGTCTGAGGAGACTCAGACACCACAACAGGAGACAGTAGAGGTCTGAGGAGACTCAGACACCACAACAGGAGACAGTAGAGGTCTGAGGAGACTCAGACACCACAACAGGAGACAGTAGAGGTCTGAGGAGACTCAGACACCACAACAGGAGACAGTAGAGGTCTGAGGAGACTCAGACACCACAACAGGAGACAGTAGAGGTCTGAGGAGACTCAGACACCACAACAGGAGACAGTAGAGGTCTGAGGAGACTCAGACACCACAACAGGAGACAGTAGAGGTCTGAGGAGACTCAGACACCACAACAGGAGACAGTAGAGGTCTGAGGAGACTCAGACACCACAACAGGAGACAGTAGAGGTCTGAGGAGACTCAGACACCACAACAGGAGACAGTAGAGGTCTGAGGAGACTCAGACACCACAACAGGAGACAGTAGAGGTCTGAGGAGACTCAGACACCACAACAGGAGACAGTAGAGGTCTGAGGAGACTCAGACACCACAACAGGAGACAGTAGAGGTCTGAGGAGACTCAGACACCACAACAGGAGACAGTAGAGGTCTGAGGAGACTCAGACACCACAACAGGAGACAGTAGAGGTCTGAGGAGACTCAGACACCACAACAGGAGACAGTAGAGGTCTGAGGAGACTCAGACACCACAACAGGAGACAGTAGAGGTCTGAGGAGACTCAGACACCACAACAGGAGACAGTAGAGGTCTGAGGAGACTCAGACACCACAACAGGAGACAGTAGAGGTCTGAGGAGACTCAGACACCACAACAGGAGACAGTAGAGGTCTGAGGAGACTCAGACAACACAACAGGAGACAGTAGAGGTCTGAGAGACTCAGACACCACAACAGGAGACAGTAGAGGTCTGAGGAGACTCAGACAACACAACAGGAGACAGTAGAGGTCTGAGGAGACTCAGACACCACAACAGGAGACAGTAGAGGTCTGAGGAGACTCAGACACCACAACAGGAGACAGTAGAGGTCTGAGGAGACTCAGACACACAACAGGAGACAGTAGAGGTCTGAGGAGACTCAGACACCACAACAGGAGACAGTAGAGGTCTGAGGAGACTCAGACACCACAACAGGAGACAGTAGAGGTCTGAGGAGACTCAGACACCACAACAGGAGACAGTAGAGGTCTGAGGAGACTCAGACACCACAACAGGAGACAGTAGAGGTCTGAGGAGACTCAGACACCACAACAGGAGACAGTAGAGGTCTGAGGAGACTCAGACACCACAACAGGAGACAGTAGAGGTCTGAGGAGACTCAGACACCACAACAGGAGACAGTAGAGGTCTGAGGAGACTCAGACACCACAACAGGAGACAGTAGAGGTCTGAGGAGACTCAGACACCACAACAGGAGACAGTAGAGGTCTGAGGAGACTCAGACACCACAACAGGAGACAGTAGAGGTCTGAGGAGACTCAGACACCACAACAGGAGACAGTAGAGGTCTGAGGAGACTCAGACACCACAACAGGAGACAGTAGAGGTCTGAGGAGACTCAGACACCACAACAGGAGACAGTAGAGGTCTGAGGAGACTCAGACACCACAACAGGAGACAGTAGAGGTCTGAGGAGACTCAGACACCACAACAGGAGACAGTAGAGGTCTGAGGAGACTCAGACACCACAACAGGAGACAGTAGAGGTCTGAGGAGACTCAGACACCACAACAGGAGACAGTAGAGGTCTGAGGAGACTCAGACACCACAACAGGAGACAGTAGAGGTCTGAGGAGACTCAGACACCACAACAGGAGACAGTAGAGGTCTGAGGAGACTCAGACACCACAACAGGAGACAGTAGAGGTCTGAGGAGACTCAGCACCACAACAGGAGACAGTAGAGGTCTGAGGAGACTCAGACACACAACAGGAGACAGTAGAGGTCTGAGGAGACTCAGACACCACAACAGGAGACAGTAGAGGTCTGAGGAGACTCAGACACCACAACAGGAGACAGTAGAGGTCTGAGGAGACTCAGACACCACAACAGGAGACAGTAGAGGTCTGAGGAGACTCAGACACCACAACAGGAGACAGTAGAGGTCTGAGGAGACTCAGACACCACAACAGGAGACAGTAGAGGTCTGAGGAGACTCAGACACCACAACAGGAGACAGTAGAGGTCTGAGGAGACTCACACCACAACAGGAGACAGTAGAGGTCTGAGGAGACTCGCACCACAACAGGAGACAGTAGAGGTCTGAGGAGACTCAGACACCACAACAGGAGACAGTAGAGGTCTGAGGAGACTCAGACACCACAACAGGAGACAGTAGAGGTCTGCTGAGACTCAGACACCACAACAGGAGACAGTAGAGGTCTGAGGAGACTCAGACACACAACAGGAGACAGTAGAGGTCTGCTGAGACTCAGACCACAACAGGAGACAGTAGAGGTCTGCTGAGACTCAGACCACAACAGGAGACAGTAGAGGTCTGCTGAGACTCAGACCCACAACAGGAGACAGTAGAGGTCTGCTGAGACTCGACCGCAACAGGAGACTCAGACAGACCACAACAGGAGACAGTAGAGGTCTGCTGAGACTCAGACCACAAGAGGAGAACAGTAGAGGTCTGCTGAGACTCAGACCACAACAGGAGACAGTAGAGGTCTGATGACCATAAGACTCAGACCACAACAGGAGACAGACTGAGACTCACCTGTCAGGAGACAGTAGAGGTCTGCTGAGACTCAGACCGCAACAGGAGGCAAGAGGTCTGCTGAGACTCGGACCGCAACAGGAGACAGTAGAGGTCTGCTGAGACTCGGACCGCAACAGGAGACAGTAGAGGTCTGCTGAGACTCGGACCGCAACAGGAAACAGTAGAGGTCTGCTGAGACTCAGACCACAACAGGAGACAAGAGGTCTGCTGAGACTCAGACCACAACAGGAGACAGTAGAGGTCTGCTGAGACTCAGACCACAACAGGAGACAGTAGAGGTCTGCTGAGACTCAGACCACAACAGGAGACAGTAGAGGTCTGCTGAGACTCAGACCACAAGAGGAACACAGTAGACTGCTGAGACTCATATAGACATTTAGCTAAACAGATTCGGCAGGTACACATGACCATAAATGTATTTCCCAGTATAGTAACATTTAGAGACGGCTGAATTAATCTGCTTGAGTCACCTGTCAAATTATCTTCTATCCATCTCCAATCATCTGGATGATTGGTAAAGAAAAATATAACAGCAGTGGTAACACAGAACAATGACTTATACCCTGTAGCCGTGGTAACACAGAACAATGACTTATACCCTGTAGCCGTGGTAACACAGAACAATGACTTATACCACAGAACAATGACTTATACCCTGGCCGTGGTAACACAGAACAATGACTTATACCCTGTAGCCGTGGTAACACAGAACAATGACTTATACCCTGTAGCCGTGGTAACACAGAACAATGACTTATAAGCCGTGGTAACAGAACAATGACTTTTACCCTATAGCCGTGGTAACACAGAACAATGACTTATACCCTGTAGCCGTGGTAACACAGAACAATGACTTATACCCTGTAGCCGTGGTAACACAGAACAATGACTTATACCCTGTAGCCGTGGTAACACAGAACAATGACTTATACCCTGTAGCCGTGGTAACACAGAACAATGACTTATACCCTGTAGCCGTGGTAACACAGAACAATGACTTATACCCTGTAGCCGTGGTAACACAGAACAATGACTTATACCCTGTAGCCGTGGTAACACAGAACAATGACTGTATCAATGGTAACAGAACAATGACTTATACCCTATAGCCGTGGTAACACAGAACAATGACTTATAACCTGTAGCAGTGGTAACACAGAACAATGACTTATACCCTGTAGCCGTGGTAACACAGAACAATGACTTATACCCTGTAGCCGTGGTAACACAGAACAATGACTGTATCAATGGTAACAGAACAATGACTTATACCCTATAGCCGTGGTAACACAGAACAATGACTTATACCCTGTAGCCGTGGTAACACAGAACAATGACTTATACCCTGTAGCCGTGGTAACACAGAACAATGACTGTATCAATGGTAACAGAACAATGACTTATACCCTATAGCCGTGGTAACACAGAACAATGACTTATACCCTGTAGCCGTGGTAACACAGAACAATGACTTATACCCTGTAGCCGTGGTAACACAGAACAATGACTTATACCCTGTAGCCGTGGTAACACAGAACAATGACTTATACCCTGTAGCCGTGGTAACACAGAACAATGACTTATACCCTGTAGCAGTGGTAACACAGAACAATGACTTATACCCTGTAGCCGTGGTAACACAGAACAATGACTTATACCCTGTAGCCGTGGTAACACAGAACAATGACTTATACCCTGTAGCCGTGGTAACACAGAACAATGACTTATACCCTGTAGCCGTGGTAACACAGAACAATGACTTATACCCTGTAGCCGTGGTAACACAGAACAATGACTTATACCCTGTAGCCGTGGTAACACAGAACAATGACTTATACCCCGTAGCCGTGGTAACACAGAACAATGACTTATACCCTGTAGCCGTGGTAACACAGAACAATGACTTATACCCTGTAGCAGTGGTAACACAGAACAATGACTTATACCCTGTAGCCGTGGTAACACAGAACAATGACTTATACCCTGTAGCCGTGGTAACACAGAACAATGACTTATACCCTGTAGCAGTGGTAACACAGAACAATGACTTATACCCTGTAGCCGTGGTAACACAAAACAATGACTTATACCCTGTAGCCGTGGTAACACAGAACAATGACTTATACCCTGTAGCAGTGGTAACACAGAACAATGACTTATACCCTGTAGCCGTGGTAACACAGAACAATGACTTATACCCTGTAGCCGTGGTAACACAGAACAATGACTTATACCCTGTAGCCGTGGTAACACAGAACAATTATACCATGACTTATACCCAATGACTTAGCCGTGGTAACACAGAACAATGACTTATACCCTGTAGCCATGGTAACACAGAACAATGACTTATACCCTGTGCAGTGGCAACACAGAACAATGACTTATACCCTGTAGCCGTGGTAACACAGAACAATGACTTATACCCCGTAGCCGTGGTAACACAAAACAATGACTTGTACCCCGTAGCCGTGGTAACACAGAACAATGACTTATACCCTGTAGCCGTGGTAACACAGAACAATGACTTATACCCCGTAGCCGTGGTAACACAAAACAATGACTTATACCCCGTAGCCGTGGTAACACAAAACAATGACTTATACCCCGTAGCCGTGGTAACACAAAACAATGACTTATACCCTGTAGCCGTGGTAACACAGAACAATGACTTATACCCCGTAGCCGTGGTAACACAGAACAATGACTTATACCCTGTAGCCGTGGTAACACAGAACAATGACTTATACCCTGTAGCCGTGGTAACACAGAACAATGACTTATACCCTGTAGCCGTGGTAACACAGAACAATGACTTATACCCTGTAGCCGTGGTAACACAGAACAATGACTTATACCCTGTAGCCGTGGTAACACAGAACAATGACTTATACCCTGTAGCCGTGGTAACACAGAACAATGACTTATACCCTGTAGCCGTGGTAACACAGAACAATGACTTATACCCTGTAGCCGTGGTAGCACAGAACAATGACTTACATTTACATTTAAGTCATTTAGCAGACGCTCTTATCCAGAGCGACTTACAAATTGGTGCATTCACCTTATGACATCCAGTGGAACAGCCACTTTACAATAGTGCATCTAAATCTTTTAAGGGGGGATTACTTTATCCTATCCTAGGTATTCCTTAAAGAGGTGGGGTTTCAGGTGTCTCCGGAAGGTGGTGATTGACTCCGCTGTAGCCGTGGTAACACAGAACGCTGCAGTTTAACATGGCTCCTTCTCTACAAATTCTCTGCAGCCTAAGATAACCAGTATCTCATTCATTTCAGCCACGGCCTGGCCATGAAACGGTTAACAAACGCTTTTTCTGAGAAATCCTCGAGTGCTCTTTTCTAGGAGTATTAACTCCTGAGTGACTGGGGCCTTCTGGGTAACGGTTGACCCGTTGCCAAGAAAAATAAGGGATTGTGTTTTGATGTGATTTGCAGCGAGGGGATGCTCTAGAATTCCTTCACTTCATGAAATTAGGGTGAAGTTGAGACGATGGCTTGCCATGTTGCAAAACAGTCCTAAAACATGTTTGTTTTTGCCAACCCTGTTGCAATAGTGAGTCAGCAATCAAATCAAATGTTTCTCCCATGGAGAGCTAACTCTCCTGTCCCTTTCTGTTGTTTATCCCATCGAGAGCTAACTCTCCTGTCCCTTTCTCTTGTTTCTCCCACCGAGAGCTAACTCTCCTGTCCCTTTCTGTTGTTTATCCCATCGAGAGCTAACTCTCCTGTCCCTTTCTCTTGTTTCTCCCATGGAGAGCTAACTCTCCTGTCCCTTTCTGTTGTTTATCCCATCGAGAGCTAACTCTCCTGTCCCTTTCTCTTGTTTCTCCCACCGAGAGCTAACTCTCCTGTCCCTTTCTCTTGTTTCTCCCATCGAGCTAACTCTCTCCCTTTCTGTGTTTCCCTTTCTCCTCTCCCTTTCTCTTGTTTCTCCCATGGAGAGCTAACTCTCCTGTCCCGTTCTGTGTTTCTCCCATCGAGAGCTAACTCTCCTCTCCCTTTCTGTGTTTCTCCCATCGAGAGCTAACTCTCCTCTCCCTTTCTCTTGTTTCTCCCATGGAGAGCTAACTCTCCTGTCCCTTTCTGTGTTTCTCCCATCGAGAGCTAACTCTCCTCTCCCTTCTGTGTTTCTCCCATCGAGAGCTAACTCTCCTCTCCCTTTCTGTGTTTCTCCCATCGAGAGCTAACTCTCCTCTCCTTTCTCTTGTTTCTCCCATGGAGAGCTAACTCTCCTGTCCCTTTCTGTGTTTCTCCCATCGAGAGCTAACTCTCCTCTCCCTTTTTCTCTTTCCCATCGAGAGCTAACTCTCCTCTCCCTTTCTCTTGTTTCTCCCATCGAGAGCTAACTCTCCTCTCCCTTTCTCTTGTTTCTCCCATCGAGAGCTAGCTCCCAACTCTCCTCTCTCCTTTCTCTTGTTTCTCCCATCGAGAGCTAACTCTCCTCTCCCTTTCTCTTGTTTCTCCCATCGAGAGCTAACTCTCCTCTCTGTTTCTCCCACCGACTCTCTTCTCTCCTTTCTCTTGTTTCTCCCACCGAGAGCTAACTCTCCTCTCCCTTTCTCTTGTTTCTCCCATCTCTCCTCTCTGTTTCTCCCATCGAGCTAACTCTCCTCTCCCTTTCTCTTGTTTCTCCCATCGAGAGCTAACTCTCCTCTCCCTTTCTCTTTTCTTTCTCCCATCGAGAGCTAACTCTCCTCTCCCTTTCTCTTGTTTCTCCCATCGAGAGCTAACTCTCCTCTCCCTTTCTGTTGTTTCTCCCATCGAGAGCTAACTCTCCTCTCCCTTTCTCTTGTTTCTCCCATCGAGAGCTAACTCTCCTCTCCCGTTCTCTGTTTTTCTCCCATCGAGAGCTAACTCTCCTCTCCCTTTTTTCTCCCATGTTTCTCCCCCATCGAGAGCTAACTCTCTCTCTGTTTCTCCCACCGAGAGCTAACTCTGTTTCTCTTGTTTCCCCACCGAGAGCTAACTCTCCTCTCCCTTTCTCTGTTGTTTCTCCCACCGAGAGCTAACTCTCCTCTCCCTTTCTCTTGTTTCTCCCATCGAGAGCTAACTCTCCTCTCTGTTTCTCCCATCGAGAGCTAACTCTCCTCTCCCTTTCTCTTGTTTCTCCCATCGAGAGCTAACTCTCCTCTCCCCCACCGAGAGCTTTCTCTCCCTTTCTCTTGTTTCTCCCAGAGCTAACTCTCCTCTCTGTTTCTCCCACCGCTAACTCTCCTCTCCCTTTCTCTTGTTTCTCCCATCGAGAGCTAACTCTCCTCTCTGTTTCTCCCACCGAGAGCTAACTCTCCTCTCCCTTTCTCTTGTTTCTCCCACCGAGAGCTAACTCTCCTCTCTGTTTCTCCCACCGAGAGCTAACTCTCCTCTCCCTTTCTCTTGTTTCTCCCACCGAGAGCTAACTCTCCTCCCCTTTCTCTTGTTTCTCCCATCGAGCTAACTCTCCTCTCCTCTGTTTCTCCCATCGAGAGCTAACTCTCCTCTCTGTTTCTCCCACCGAGAGCTTTCCTCTCTGTTTCTCCCACCGAGAGCTAACTCTCCTCTCTGTTTCTCCCACCGAGAGCTAACTCTCCTCTCCCTTTCTCTTGTTTCTCCCACCGAGAGCTAACTCTCCTCTCCCTTTCTCTTGTTTCTCCCATAGCGAAATGCATGTGTAGACATGGCTAACTCCTCTGTTCTTCTCCCTCCTCTAGGTGTGTCAGTTTGTGGTCTCGGTTAACGGGCTAAACGTGCTGTCTCTGGACTACAGGACAGTCAGTAACCTCATCCTGACCGGGCCCAGGACCGTTGTCATGGAAGTCATGGAGGAAGCAGATTACTGAAGAGGCAGGCTATCATGTGGCAGGGGGTGTGGCTGAGCAGAGTAGACCCAAGGCAGACTCTAAAGACACCATAGAGATAGAAGTGTCTTTATGGAACTCTATGGAAAACTCTCTCTGGGCTTTTAACTCTATGGGAAACTCTCTCTGGGCTTCTAACTCTATGGGAAACTCTCTCTGGGCTTCTAACTCTCTGGGGAACTCTCTCTGGGCTTCTAACTCTATGGGAAACTCTCTGGGCTTCTAACTCTATGGGAAACTCTCTCTGGGCTTCTAACTCTATGGGAAACTCTCTCTGGGCTTCTAACTCTCTGGGAAACTCTCTCTGGGCTTCTAACTCTATGGGAAACTCTCTCTGGGCTTCTAACTCTATGGGAAACTCTCTCTGGGCTTCTAACTCTATGGGAAACTCTCTCTGGGCTTCTAACTCTATGGGAAACTCTCTCTGGGCTTCTAACTCTATGGGAAACTCTCTCTGGGCTTCTAACTCTATGGGAAACTCTCTCTTCTAACTCTATGGGAAACTTCTCTGGGCTTCTAACTCTATGGGAAACTCTCTCTGGGCTTCTAACTCTATGGGAAACTCTCTCTTCTAACTCTATGGGCTTCTAACTCTATGGGAAACTCTCTCTGGGCTTCTAACTCTATGGGAAACTCTCTGGGCTTCTAACTCTAAAACTCTCTGGGCTTCTAACTCCAGGAAAGACTCAGTCAAGCTCTGCCAGCCACCACCCACGTCTCCTTCCTATTGGACACTGCTTCCCTCTGATGGCCTCCAATAGAACTGCTTGGAGAGAGAGGGACATTAGTTACTCTGTTAGATGCACACATCTTGTCATTGGTCTCCTGTCTCATCTGTCTAGTTGATGTTGAGACATCAGATGGACCCTGATAACATAACAGCCCCCTGCTCCATGATTAGGGGACTGTGCCCTGCTGTCCCCTTCTGGTTTCTCACTGTCTCCTGTGGTCTGTGTTTTCATTATGTATTGATGGTACTACCTACCCATGTGTGAAGCTGTGTGGGGAGAGACCGTTCTGGACCTGTCTAGAACTGTCTGTCTTTCTCTATCCCGGGGACGAGATGTGGTGAAGTTGAAGACAGGCCTGAAAGAGACAGGCAGCATATCATTTGGGACAGGCCTGAAGGAGACAGGCAGCATATCATTTGGGACAGGCCTGAAGGAGACAGGCAGCATATCATTCGGGACAGGCCTGAAGGAGACAGACAGACAGCATATCATTTGGGACAGGCCTGAAGGAGACAGGCAGCAGCATATCATTTGGGACAGGCAGCATCTGAAGGCCTGAGACAGGCAGCATATCATTCGGGACAGGCCTGAAGGAGACAGACAGCATATCATTTGGGACAGGCCTGAAGAGACAGGCAGCATATCATTTGGGACAGGCCTGAAGGAGACAGGCAGCATATATCATTTGGGACAGGCCTGAAGGAGACAGGCAGCATATCATTCGGGATTTGGGACAGGCCTGAAGGAGACAGGCAGCATATCATTCGGGACAGGCCTGAAGGAGACAGGCCTGAAGGGGAGACATATCATTCGGGACAGGCCTGAAGGAGACAGCATATCATTCAGCAGGCCTGATATCATTTGGGACAGGCCTGAAGGAGAGAGACACATATCATTTGGGACAGGCCTGAAGGAGACAGACAGCATATCATTTGGGACAGGCCTGAAGGAGACAGACAGCATATCATTCGGGACAGGCCTGAAGGAGACAGGCAGCATATCATTTGGGACAGGCCTGAAGGAGACAGACAGCATATATCATTTGGGACAGGCCTGAAGGAGACAGGCAGCATATCATTCGGGACAGGCCTGAAGGAGACAGGCGGCATATCATTCGGGACAGACAGCATATCATTTGGGACAGGCCTGAAGGAGACAGGCAGCATATCATTCGGGACAGGCCTGAAGGGGAGAGAGACTGCATATCATTTGGGACAGGCCTGAAGGAGACAGGCAGCATATCATTTGGGACAGGCCTGAAGGGGAGAGAGACTGCATATCATTTGGGACAGGCCTGAAGGAGACAGGCAGCATATCATTCAGGACAGGACTGTGAAGCATTAACAAGTGACTGTTCTATCCTCTGGGCCACATGATGCAAACCACGTCCAACTAATCCAGAGCTGTTTGGACGAGTGACACAGAAACCAGCCTGGTTACACTGTGCCGTTGCCTAGAGATCACTCACTATACATTGTGGTAGTTGTGTGAAGTTGGCCTTAGTTTAACCAAGCAAACAGGGTTGTAAATAATGTTCATGTTTATGCAGGACTAATTGTTGTCGATGATGTGTCTTTTCTCTGTACACTTAGGGCGAGTTTCCCGGACAACAAATCCTGGACTAAAAGGTCTAAATCAATAGATAATCTCCATTTGAAAGTCCAAGATTATTCTTTGTTCGGGAAACCGTCCCTTGAAGACAAAGTAGGTAGCTACTAGCTAGTTAATGAGGTAACACTTGACAGGATGGTTCTACTGTCTGTAGGCCTGAATATCATGGTTATAATTACCACATAAAGGATATGACTCAGTATGTAGACCTAAAGGATATGTAGACCTAAAGGATATGTAGACCTAAAGGATATGTAGACCTAAAGGATATGTAGACCTAAAGGATATGTAGACCTAAAGGATATGTAGACCTAAAGGTTGTGCCTGTAACAACTACCTTCACTCTGTCATGACACAACGAACCATTACCCATCAGGCCCCTTTCCCAGACATGCATTTTGCCTCGTCTTGGACTAGAAGGCAAGCTGAATGGAGAATCTCTGTTTGAAAGAGCTTTTTGGTCCAGGGAATCTGCTCATGGTGATATAAATGGGGTGGTTTGCATAGTTTTCTAAGATTTTATAATGTGTAATGACCGTGATGAGTCTGTTTCTTTAGCACCGGCATTGAGGCCTATGACGACACCCACCTGTTACCAATAAGCCGAATGTGGATGTTGTATATCCACTATAGTCCCTAGTCTTTCAAAAGTGACATGTTCCACACTACCGTCAATTCTATAATATATGGATATGTTAACACATATAGATATATTTAATGTAGATCTGTGTATGGATTTAGGCTGACTAAAGGCACTTTAAAAAAGGAAAATAACTGTTTGCATCAGTTTGTTTTCTAGTTAAAATGTCAGAAAATGGAGAGTGTGTTAAGACGTCACTATACTGTACCATCCTGAAACATAAACGCATTTAGAATGATCAACCCTTTCTATTTGCCATCAGACCCGATCTACTTGTATTTAAGAAGGAGAAAGGGGGGTTTTATTTCGGTAGCTAGCTGTGAAGTTAAAGTAGAAGAACTATTGATGGCACGAGAGAAACAATCTATGGCAATATTTAATAACGGAGTCATCTGTAGCTCAGTGTACCAGGGTCAACTGTGGTCTTATGACATCACTTCCTGGTCAGATAAAGTAGCCTAGGTTCATTGTAAGATTTAATAATAATAAAAGAATAGCAGTACAAGCTCTATGTTCATGTTCACCTTTCTTCTATATGCAGTGTTGTTGTTTAGCATGATGTCAAGCCTCAAATCATTACGTTTTGATTTTAGATATTTTTTGGAAAACAACAGTCACTTTTTGACAAGCTCGGATTCTGTCTCCTTTTTTTTTTTAAGGTGCTTAAATGTTTAACGCAACAAAAGACATAATACACTTACATAGTTTCTTGGATGTAGTGCTTGCTAACAATCCAGGGTTATTTTTTCACGACTGATATCATTGGTTAAGCTCTCACTAAGAACATTAGACATCAGTGATTGGGTGAATGGCTGCTCTCACTATGAACATTAGACATCAGTGATTGGGTGAATGGCTGCTCTCACTAAGAACATTAGACATCAGTGATTGGGTGAATGGCTGCTCTCACTAAGAACATTAGACATCAGTGATTGGGTGAATGGCTGCTCTCACTAAACATTAGAACATTAGACATCAGTGATTGGGTGAATGGCTGCTCTCACTATGAACATTAGACATCAGTGATTGGGTGAATGGCTGCTCACTATGAACATTAGACATCAGTGATTGGGTGAATGGCTGCTCTCACTATAAACATTAGACATCAGTGATTGGGTGAATGGCTGCTCTCACTATGAACATTAGACATCAGTGATTGGGTGAATGGCTGCTCTCACTATGAACATTAGACATCAGTGATTGGGTGAATGGCTGCTCTCACTAAGAACATTAGACATCAGTGATTGGGTGAATGGCTGCTCACTATGAACATTAGGCATCAGTGATTGGGTGAATGGCTGCTCTCACTAAGAACATTAGACATCAGTGATTGGGTGAATGGCTGCTCTCACTATGAACATTAGACATCAGTGATTGGGTGAATGGCTGCTCTCACTAAGAACATTAGACATCAGTGATTGGGTGAATGGCTGCTCTCACTAAGAACATTAGACATCAGTGATTGGGTGAATGGCTGCTCTCACTAAGAACATTAGACATCAGTGATTGGGTGAATGGCTGCTCTCACTAAGAACATTAGACATCAGTGATTGGGTGAATGGCTGCTCTCACTATGAACATTAGGCATCAGTGATTGGGTGAATGGCTGCTCTCACTAAGAACATTAGACATCAGTGATTGGGTGAATGGCTGCTCTCACTATGAACATTAGGCATCGGTGATTGGGTGAATGGCTGCTCTTACTATGAACATTAGGCATCGGTGATTGGGTGAATGGCTGCTCTCACTAAGAACATTAGACATCAGTGATTGGGTGAATGGCTGCTCTCACTATAAACATTAGACATCAGTGATTGGGTGAATGGCTGCTCTCACTAAGAACATTAGGCATCAGTGAATGGCTGCTCTCACTAAGAACATTAGACATCAGTGATTGGGTGAATGGCTGCTCTCACTAAGAACATTAGACATCAGTGATTGGGTGAATGGCTGCTGCTCACTAAGAACATTAGACATCAGTGATTGGGTGAATGGCTGCTCTCACTATGAACATTAGGCATCAGTGATTGGCTGAATGTCTGCTCACTAAGAACATTAGACATCAGTGATTGGGTGAATGGCTGCTCACTAAGAACATTAGACATCAGTGATTGGGTGAATGGCTGCTCTCACTATAAACATTAGACATCAGTGATTGGGTGAATGGCTGCTCTCACTAAGAACATTAGGCATCAGTGATTGGGTGAATGGCTGCTCTCACTAAGTACATTAGACATCAGTGATTGGGTGAATGGCTGCTCTCACTAAGAACATTAGACATCAGTGATTGGGTTAATGGCTGCTCTCACTAAGAACATTAGGCATCAGTGATTGGGTTAATGGCTGCTCTCACTAAGAACATTAGACATCAGTGATTGGGTGAATGGCTGCTCTCACTATGAACATTAGACATCAGTGATTGGGTGAATGGCTGCTCTCACTATGAACATTAGACATCAGTGATTGGGTGAATGGCTGCTCACTATGAACATTAGGCATCAGTGATTGGGTGAATGGCTGCTCTCACTAAGAACATTAGACATCAGTGATTGGGTGAATGGCTGCTCACTAAGAACATTAGACATCAGTGATTGGGTGAATGGCTGCTCTCACTATGAACATTAGGCATCGGTGATTGGGTGAATGGCTGCTCTTACTATGAACATTAGGCATCGGTGATTGGGTGAATGGCTGCTCTCACTAAGAACATTAGACATCAGTGATTGGGTGAATGGCTGCTCTCACTATAAACATTAGACATCAGTGATTGGGTGAATGGCTGCTCTCACTAAGAACATTAGGCATCAGTGAATGGCTGCTCTCACTAAGTACATTAGACATCAGTGATTGGGTGAATGGCTGCTCTCACTATAAACATTAGACATCAGTGATTGGGTGAATGGCTGCTCTCACTATGAACATTAGACATCAGTGATTGGGTGAATGGCTGCTCTCACTAAGAACATTAGGCATCAGTGATTGGGTGAATGGCTGCTCTCACTAAGAACATTAGACATCAGTGATTGGGTGAATGGCTGCTCTCACTATAAACATTAGACATCAGTGATTGGGTGAATGGCTGCTCTCACTAAGAACATTAGACATCAGTGATTGGGTGAATGTCTGCTCTCACTAAGAACATTAGACATCAGTGATTGGGTGAATGGCTGCTCTCACTATGAACATTAGACATCAGTGATTGGGTGAATGGCTGCTCTCACTAAGAACATTAGACATCAGTGATTGGGTGAATGGCTGCTCTCACTATGAACATTAGACATCAGTGATTGGGTGAATGGCTGCAATGCATGAGGTTTTCGTTTGTTTTACACATTTCTACTCCACCACCTAGTTTCACTTTAGTCCTGTAATTAATTATTGGTTCTGTCATACAAGGAAAGGCTTGTGTTGTTTGGTAAAGCAAGAACGTAGAGAAATGCACATTACAATGAGTAATTTAATACTTCAGCTGTTTTTGGTTCCACTTTACTGAAAGCACCCAGGTTAAAACGTGTGATAATGTGTTATTAGCCTGAACCTTTTATAATGTCTTATCAGGCTTTTAAAAATGCTTATCCTGTGTTAATACCTGTGTGTTTTAAACAGACACAATGACCAGAAAGAGCTGGAAATCCAGTCACTATTGGACTTCTTAAATGTGCCATGTTATAAATGTTGAAACATTTGCCTTAATAACTCATAATAACTATTAATAACTTAATAACTTAATAACTTCGTTTTGCTGCACGTCTTCTTTTCAGTTGGTCGTTTATAATATTTGAATATCTTCTCCTTAATTAAAGGGTTCACTATGCAATCCTCTTCCTGATCTGTCTCACTATATTAACCTTCTGCTGCTTATTTTACAGACTGGTCATCTTTTCTTATTTATTCTTGACAATCAGTGTTTTCTTGATACACAAGGTCTGAGTTTCCAAATGGTAGTGTACTACTTTGGACCAGGGCCCAGTGTGGGGGGGTTATATCACTATATAGGGAATAGAATGCCATTTGGGACGCTACAGAGATCTGAACAGCACAATGACCTGACGGCAGTACGGATAGAGATACAGCACAATGACCTGACGGCAGTACGGATAGAGATACAACACAATGACCTGACGGCAGTACGGATAGAGATACAGCACAATGACCTGACGGCAGTACGGATAGAGATACAGCACAATGACCTGACGGCAGTACGGATAGAGATACAACACAATGACCTGACGGCAGTACGGATAGAGATACAACACAATGACCTGACGGCAGTACGGATAGAGATACAACACAATGACCTGACGGCAGTACGGATAGAGATACAACACAATGACCTGACGGCAGTACGGATAGAGATACAGCACAATGACCTGACGGCAGTACGGATAGAGATACAGCACAATGACCTGACGGCAGTACGGATAGAGATACAGCACAATGACCTGACGGCAGTACGGATAGAGATACAACACAATGACCTGACGGCAGTACGGATAGAGATACAACACAATGACCTGACGGCAGTACGGATAGAGATACAACACAATGACCTGACGGCAGTACGGATAGAGATACAACACAATGACCTGACGGCAGTACGGATAGAGATACAACACAATGACCTGACGGCAGTACGGATAGAGATACAACACAATGACCTGACGGCAGTACGGATAGAGATACAACACAATGACCTGACGGCAGTACGGATAGAGATACAGCACAATGACCTGACGGCAGTACGGATAGAGATACAGCACAATGACCTGACGGCAGTACGGATAGAGATACAGCACAATGACCTGACGGCAGTACGGATAGAGATACAGCACAATGACCTGACGGCAGTACGGATAGAGATACAGCACAATGACCTGACGGCAGTACGGATAGAGATACAACACAATGACCTGACGGCAGTACGGATAGAGATACAACACAATGACCTGACGGCAGTACGGATAGAGATACAGCACAATGACCTGACGGCAGTACGGATAGAGATACAGCACAATGACCTGACGGCAGTACGGATAGAGATACAGCACAATGACCTGACGGCAGTACGGATAGAGATACAACACAATGACCTGACGGCAGTACGGATAGTGATACAACACAATGACCTGACGGCAGTACGGATAGAGATACAGCACAATGACCTGACGGCAGTACGGATAGAGATACAACACAATGACCTGACGGCAGTATGGATAGAGATACAACACAATGACCTGACGGCAGTACGGATAGAGATACAGCACAATGAACAGCACAATGACCTGACGGCAGTACGGATAGAGATACAGCACAATGACCTGACGGCAGTACGGATAGAGATACAGCACAATGACCTGACGGCAGTACGGATAGAGATACAGCACAATGACCTGACGGCAGTATGGATAGAGATACAACACAATGACCTGACGGCAGTACGGATAGTGATACAACACAATGACCTGACGGCAGTACGGATAGAGATACAGCACAATGACCTGACGGCAGTACGGATAGAGATACAACACAATGACCTGACGGCAGTATGGATAGAGATACAACACAATGACCTGACGGCAGTACGGATAGAGATACAGCACAATGAACAGCACAATGACCTGACGGCAGTACGGATAGAGATACAACACAATGACCTGACGGCAGTACGGATAGAGATACAACACAATGACCTGACGGCAGTATGGATAGAGATACAACACAATGACCTGACGGCAGTACGGATAGATATACAGCACAATGAACAGCACAATGACCTGACGGCAGTACGGATAGAGATACAACACAATGACCTGACGGCAGTACGGATAGATATACAGCACAATGAACAGCACAATGACCTGACGGCAGTACGGATAGAGATACAACACAATGACCTGACGGCAGTACGGATAGATATACAGCACAATGAACAGCACAATGACCTGACGGCAGTACGGATAGATATACAGCACAATGAACAGCACAATGACCTGACGGCAGTACGGATAGAGATACAACACAATGACCTGACGGCAGTATGGATAGAGATACAACACAATGACCTGACGGCAGTACGGATAGATATACAGCACAATGAACAGCACAATGACCTGACGGCAGTACGGATAGAGATACAACACAATGACCTGACGGCAGTACGGATAGAGATACAACACAATGACCTGACGGCAGTACGGATAGAGATACAACACAATGGCCTGACGGCAGTACGGATAGATATACAACACAATGACCTGACGGCAGTACGGATAGATATACAACACAATGACCTGACGGCAGTACGGATAGAGATACAGCACAATGACCTGACGGCAGTACGGATAGAGATACAACACAATGACCTGACGGCAGTACGGATAGAGATACAGCACAATGACCTGACGGCAGTACGGATAGAGATACAACACAATGACCTGACGGCAGTACGGATAGAGATACAACACAATGACCTGACGGCAGTACGGATAGATACAACACAATGACCTGAAGTACGGATAGATATACAACACAATGACCTGACGGCAGTACGGATAGAGATACAACACAATGACCTGACGGCAGTACGGATAGAGATACAACACAATGACCTGACGGCAGTACGGATAGATATACAACACAATGACCTGACGGCAGTACGGATAGAGATACAACACAATGACCTGACGGCAGTACGGATAGAGATACAACCTGCCACGTACTCTGCTTCGTAGTAGGTTTTACTAATGGTAATGAATCTATGACTTTTTGATGAAAAAAACATTTAAAAATCTGTTTTATTTTTACCAATCAGTCAGCAGCTCATTTTAAAGGGATTCATTAATCTACACATCATTATGTACATTAAATGATCTATGTTCATTAAATGATCTAGATTATTACACTCTGGGCTCACAAAGTGACTATATAAAGGCTTTAATAGCAGTTTGTGTACATACATTTGATAAAATACATTGTGTGGATGAATGAATGTCAGGACAATGAAAATAAAAGAGCTCACGTCTGTGTTGTTTAATGCAGCTAAAGGCATAAAGTTCATATGTAAAGTTCATATGTAAAGTTAATATGTAAAGTTCATATGTAAAGTTAATATGTAAAGTTCATATGTGTTTTAATAAACATACTGGTTTGGTTCAACATTTATTTAAGGCATCATACTTCCTGTTAAAGTTTGTTTGGTCAAATGACTTAACTAATCATGTATTAATGAATGGTTAGTAAATAGTCACACACTCAGTCTCAGATGGACCACTAGGCCTCACATCAGGTGTATTCAACTCTGACCCTACGAGGTCCGGAACCTGCTGGTTTTCTGTTCTACCTAATCATTCATTGCAACCACCTGGTGTCCCAGGTCTAAATCGGTCCCTGATTAGAGGGGAACAATGACTGGTGTCTCAGGTCTAAATCAGTCTCTGATTAGAGGGGAACAGTGACTGATGTCTCAGGTCTAAATCAGTCCCTTATTAGAGGGGAACAATGACTGGTGTCTCAGGTCTAAATCAGTCTCTGATTAGAGGGGAACTCAATGACCTCAATCAAATTCATTAGAGGGGAACAATGACTGGTGTCTCAGGTCTAAATCAGTCTAACAGTCTCTGATTAGACTGGTGTCTGGTGTCAGGTCTAAATCAGTCCCTGATTAGAGGGGAACAATGACTGGTGTCTCAGGTCTAAATCAGTCCCTTATTAGAGGGGAACAATGACTGGTGTCTCAGGTCTAAATCAGTCCCTTATTAGAGGGGAACAATGACTGGTGTCTCAGGTCTAAATCAGTCCCTTATTAGAGGGGAACAGTGACTGGTGTCCCAAAATCAATTAGAGGGGAACAATGACTGGTGTCTCAGGTCTAAATCAGTCCCTTATTAGAGGGGAACAATGACTGGTGTCTCAGGTCTAAATCAGTCCCTTATTAGAGGGGAACAATGACTGGTGTCTCAGGTCTAAATCAGTCCCTTATTAGAGGGGAACAATGACTGGTGTCTCAGGTCTAAATCAGTCCCTGATTAGGTCTAAATCAGGGGAAACAATGACTGGTGTCTCAGGTCTAAATCAGTCCCTTATTAGAGGGGAACAATGACTGGTGTCTCAGGTCTAAATCAGTCCCTGATTAGAGGGGAACAATGACTGGTGTCTCAGGTCTAAATCAGTCCCTTATTAGAGGGGAACAATGACTGGTGTCTCAGGTCTAAATCAGTCCCTTATTAGAGGGGAACAATGACTGGTGTCTCAGGTCTAAATCAGTCCCTTATTAGAGGGGAACAATGACTGGTGTCTCAGGTCTAAATCAGTCCCTTATTAGAGGGGAACAATGACTGGTGTCTCAGGTCTAAATCAGTCCCTTATTAGAGGGGAACAATGACTGGTGTCTCAGGTCTAAATCAGTCCCTTATTAGAGGGGAACAATGACTGGTGTCTCAGGTCTAAATCAGTCTCTGATTAGAGGGGAACAATGACTGGTGTCTCAGGTCTAAATCAGTCCCTTATTAGAGGGGAACAATGACTGGTGTCTCAGGTCTAAATCAGTCTCTGATTAGAGGGGAACAATGACTGGTGTCTCAGGTCTAAATCAGTCCCTTATTAGAGGGGAACAATGACTGGTGTCTCAGGTCTAAATCAGTCCCTTATTAGAGGGGAACAATGACTGGTGTCTCAGGTCTAAATCAGTCCCTTATTAGAGGGGAACAATGACTGGTGTCTCAGGTCTAAATCAGTCTCTGATTAGAGGGGAACAATGACTGGTGTCTCAGGTCTAAATCAGTCTCTGATTAGAGGGGAACAATGACTGGTGTCTCAGGTCTAAATCAGTCCCTTATTAGAGGGGAACAATGACTGGTGTCTCAGGTCTAAATCAGTCTCTGATTAGAGGGGAACAGTGACTGGTGTCCCAGGTCTAAATCAGTCTCTGATTAGAGGGGAACAATGACTGGTGTCCCAGGTCTAAATCGGTCCCTTATTAGAGGGGAACAATGACTGGTGTCTCAGGTCTAAATCAGTCCCTGATTAGAGGGGAACAATGACTGGTGTCTCAGGTCTAAATCAGTCCCTTATTAGAGGGGAACAGTGACTGGTGTCTCAGGTCTAAATCAGTCCCTGATTAGAGGTGGAACAGTGACTGGTGTCTCAGGTCTAAATCAGTCCCTTATTAGAGGGGAACAATGACTGGTGTCTCAGGTCTAAATCAGTCCCTTATTAGAGGGGAACAATGACTGGTGTCTCAGGTCTAAATCAGTCCCTGATTAGAGGGGAACAATGACTGGTGTCTCAGGTCTAAATCAGTCCCTTATTAGAGGGGAACAATGACTGGTGTCTCAGGTCTAAATCAGTCTCTGATTAGAGGGGAACAGTGACTGGTGTCTCAGGTCTAAATCAGTCCCTTATTAGAGGGGAACAATGACTGGTGTCTCAGGTCTAAATCAGTCCCTAATTAGAGGGGAACAGTGACTGATGTCTCAGGTCTAAATCAGTCCCTTATTAGAGGGGAACAATGACTGGTGTCTCAGGTCTAAATCAGTCCCTTATTAGAGGGGAACAATGACTGGTGTCTCAGGTCTAAATCAGTCCCTGATTAGAGGGGAACAATGACTGGTGTCTCAGGTCTAAATCAGTCCCTTATTAGAGGGGAACAATGACTGGTGTCTCAGGTCTAAATCAGTCCCTGATTAGAGGGGAACAGTGACTGGTGTCTCAGGTCTAAATCAGTCCCTGATTAGAGGGGAACAATGACTGGTGTCTCAGGTCTAAATCAGTCCCTGATTAGAGGGGAACAATGACTGGTGTCTCAGGTCTAAATCAGTCCCTGATTAGAGGGGAACAATGACTGGTGTCTCAGGCCTAAATCAGTTCCTTATTAGAGGGGAACAATGGCTGGTGTCCCAGGTCTAAATCAGCCTCTGATTAGAGGGGAACAGTGACTGGTGTCTCAGGTCTAAATCAGTCCCTGATTAGAGGGGAACAATGACTGGTGTCTCAGGTCTAAATCAGTCTCTGATTAGAGGGGAACAGTGACTGGTGTCTCAGGTCTAAATCAGTCCCTGATTAGAGGGGAACAATGACTGGTGTCTCAGGCCTAAATCAGTTCCTTATTAGAGGGGAACAATGACTGGTGTCTCAGGTCTAAATCAGTCCCTAATTAGAGGGGAACAGTGACTGGTGTCTCAGGTCTAAATCAGTCCCTTATTAGAGGGGAACAATGACTGGTGTCCCAGGTCTAAATCAGTCCCTAATTAGAGGGGAACAGTGACTGATGTCTCAGGTCTAAATCAGTCCCTTATTAGAGGGGAACAATGACTGGTGTCTCAGGTCTAAATCAGTCCCTTATTAGAGGGGAACAATGACTGGTGTCTCAGGTCTAAATCAGTCTCTGGTTAGAGGTGGAACAGTGACTGGTGTCTCAGGTCTAAATCAGTCCCTTATTAGAGGGGAACAATGACTGGTGTCTCAGGTCTAAATCAGTCCCTAATTAGAGGGGAACAATGACTGGTGTCTCAGGTCTAAATCAGTCCCTAATTAGAGGGGAACAATGACTGGTGTCTCAGGTCTAAATCAGTCCCTTATTAGAGGGGAACAATGACTGGTGTCTCAGGTCTAAATCAGTCCCTTATTAGAGGGGAACAATGACTGGTGTCTCAGGTCTAAATCAGTCCCTTATTAGAGGGGAACAATGACTGGTGTCCCAGGCCTAAATCAGTCCCTGACTTGTCTCAGAAAACAGAACAATGACTGGTGTCTCAGGTCTAAATCAGTCTCTGATTAGAGGGGAACAATGACTGGTGTCTCAGGTCTAAATCAGTCCCTGATTAGAGGGGAACAATGACTGGTGTCTCAGGTCTAAATCAGTCTCTGATTAGAGGGGAACAGTGACTGGTGTCTCAGGTCTAAATCAGTCCCTGATTAGAGGGGAACAATGACTGGTGTCTCAGGTCTAAATCAGTCCCTCAATGACTGGTGTCTCAGGTCTAAATCAGTCCCTAATTAGAGGGGAACAGTGACTGATGTCTCAGGTCTAAATCAGTCCCTTATTAGAGGGGAACAATGACTGGTGTCTCAGGTCTAAATCAGTCCCTTATTAGAGGGGAACAATGACTGGTGTCTCAGGTCTAAATCAGTCCCTTATTAGAGGGGAACAATGACTGGTGTCTCAGGCCTAAATCAGTTCCTTATTAGAGGGGAACAATGGCTGGTGTCCCAGGTCTAAATCAGCCTCTGATTAGAGGGGAACAGTGACTGGTGTCTCAGGTCTAAATCAGTCCCTGATTAGAGGGGAACAATGACTGGTGTCTCAGGTCTAAATCAGTCTCTGATTAGAGGGGAACAGTGACTGGTGTCTCAGGTCTAAATCAGTCCCTGATTAGAGGGGAACAATGACTGGTGTCTCAGGTCTAAATCAGTCCCTTATTAGAGGGGAACAATGACTGGTGTCTCAGGTCTAAATCAGTCCCTTATTAGAGGGGAACAATGACTGGTGTCTCAGGTCTAAATCAGTAGAGGGGAACAATGACTGGTGTCTCAGGTCTAAATCAGTCCCTGATGACTGGTGTCTCAGGTCTAAATCAGTCCCTGATTAGGGGAACAGTGACTGGTGTCTCAGGTCTAAATCAGTCCCTGATTAGAGGGGAACAATGACTGGTGTCTCAGGTCTAAATCAGTCCCTTATTAGAGGGAACAATGACTGGTGTCTCAGGTCTAAATCAGTCCCTGTTAGAGGGGAACAGTGACTGGTGTCTCAGGTCTAAATCAGTCCCTTATTAGAGGGGAACAATGACAGGTCTAAATCAGTCCTTATTAGAGGGGAACAATGACTGGTGTCTCAGGTCTAAATCAGTCCCTTATTAGAGGGGAACAATGACTGGTGTCTCAGGTCTAAATCAGTCCCTTATTAGAGGGGAACAATGACTGGTGTCTCAGGTCTAAATCAGTCTCTGATTAGAGGGGAACAGTGACTGGTGTCCCAGGTCTAAATCAGCCCTGATTAGAGGGGAACAATGACTGGTGTCTCAGGTCTAAATCAGTCCCTGATTAGAGGGAACAATGACTGGTGTCTCAGGTCTAAATCAGTCCCTGATTAGAGGGGAACAGTGACTGGTGTCTCAGGTCTATGGGGAACAATGACTGGTGTCTCAGGTCTAAATCAGTCCCTGATTAGAGGGGAACAATGACTGGTGTCTCAGGTCTAAATCAGTCCCTTATTAGAGGGGAACAATGACTGGTGTCTCAGGTCTAAATCAGTCCCTTATTAGAGGGGAACAATGACTGGTGTCTCAGGCCTAAATCAGTTCCTTATTAGAGGGGAACAATGGCTGGTGTCCCAGGTCTAAATCAGCCTCTGATTAGAGGGGAACAGTGACTGGTGTCCCAGGTCTAAATCAGCCTCTGATTAGAGGGGAACAGTGACTGGTGTCCCAGGTCTAAATCAGTCCCTTATTAGAGGGGAACAATGGCTGGTGTCCCAGGTCTAAATCAGTCCCTTATTAGAGGGGAACAGTGACTGGTGTCTCAGGTCTAAATCAGTCCCTTATTAGAGGGGAACAATGGCTGGTGTCCCAGGTCTAAATCAGCCTCTGATTAGAGGGGAACAGTGACTGGTGTCCCAGGTCTAAATCAGTCCCTTATTAGAGGGGAACAATGGCTGGTGTCCCAGGTCTAAATCAGCCTCTGATTAGAGGGGAACAGTGACTGGTGTCCCAGGTCTAAATCAGTCCCTTATTAGAGGGGAACAGTGACTGGTGTCCCAGGTCTAAATCAGTCCCTTATTAGAGGGGAACAGTGACTGGTGTCCCAGGTCTAAATCAGTCCCTTATTAGAGGGGAACAGTGACTGGTGTCCCAGGTCTAAATCAGTCCCTTATTAGAGGGGAACAGTGACTGGTGTCCCAGGTCTAAATCAGTCCCTTATTAGAGGGGAACAGTGACTGGTGTCCCAGGTCTAAATCAGTCCCTTATTAGAGGGGAACAATGGCTGGTGTCCCAGGTCTAAATCAGTCCCTTATTAGAGGGGAACAATGACTGGTGTCCCAGGTCTAAATCAGCCTCTGATTAGAGGGGGTGTCCCAACAGTGACTGGTGTCCCAGGTCTAAATCAGTCCCTGATTAGAGGGGAACAGTGACTGGTGTCCTAAATCAGGTCTAAATCAGTCCCTTATTAGAGGGGAACAGTGACTGGTGTCCCAGTGAGGTCTAAATCAGTCCCTTATTAGAGGGAACAGTGACTGGTGTCCCAGGTCTAAATCAGTCCCTTATTAGAGGGGAACAGTGACTGGTGTCCCAGGTCTAAATCAGTCCCTTATTAGAGGGGAACAGTGACTGGTGTCCCAGGTCTAAATCAGTCCCTTATTAGACAGTGACTGGTGTCCCAGGTCTAAATCAGTCCCTTATTAGAGGGGAACAGTGACTGGTGTCCCAACAGTGACTGGTGTCCCAGGTCTAAATCAGTCCCTTATTAGAGGGGAACAGTGACTGGTGTCCCAGGTCTAAATCAGTCCCTTATTAGAGGGAACAATGACTGGTGTCTCAGGTCTAAATCAGTCCCTTATTAGAGGGGAACAATGGCTGGTGTCCCAGGTCTAAATCAGCCTCTGATTAGAGGGGAACAGTGACTGGTGTCCCAGGTCTAAATCAGTCCCTTATTAGAGGGGAACAGTGACTGGTGTCCCAGGTCTAAATCAGTCCCTTATTAGAGGGGAACAATGGCTGGTGTCCCAGGTCTAAATCAGTCCCTTATTAGAGGGGAACAGTGACTGGTGTCCCAGGTCTAAATCAGTCCCTTATTAGAGGGGAACAATGGCTGGTGTCCCAGGTCTAAATCAGTCCCTTATTAGAGGGGAACAATGGCTGGTGTCCCAGGTCTAAATCAGCCTCTGATTAGAGGGGAACAGTGACTGGTGTCCCAGGTCTAAATCAGTCCCTTATTAGAGGGGAACAGTGACTGGTGTCCCAGGTCTAAATCAGTCCCTTATTAGAGGGGAACAGTGACTGGTGTCCCAGGTCTAAATCAGCCTCTTATTAGAGGGGAACAGTGACTGGTGTCCCAGGTCTAAATCAGTCCCTTATTAGAGGGGAACAGTGACTGGTGTCCCAGGTCTAAATCAGTCCCTTATTAGAGGGGAACAGTGACTGGTGTCCCAGGTCTAAATCAGTCCCTTATTAGAGGGGAACAATGGCTGGTGTCCCAGGTCTAAATCAGCCTCTGATTAGAGGGGAACAGTGACTGGTGTCTCAGGCCTAAATCAGTCCCTGATTAGAGGGGAACAATTAAGAAATGCAGTGGAACTGGCTTCGAGGTCCGGAGTTGAGTTTGAGGGCCCTCTGCACTAGAGATCGGAAATGATTTGCCTAATATAAGCAATATGGTGAAGCGTCCACCTAGCCTATCAGAGGGCAAGGTTGAGCTACTACCAGATTGGTTGCACCTGTCAAATCCTCTCAGATCTCCACAAGTGCGTAGTTGTCTCGGGGTCACCTTTGTCAAATCATATTTGCTGCACTCATCTTCAATGTTCCTGCAACGCCTCCTGCTTTGTAATGTGTAATGTACTGTATCACCAACGAGGGGCAGTGTTACACTATATTTGGTCAACATTGGTACCCTCCTTACTCTCTACAAGCTGATTCTCAATCAGAGCCAGACCTGGTTACAGGCCTTCAAGCCGTAGAATCCTCTCCCTATCAACTCCATTACTTCAGGGTGACAGGTTAACAGAAGATTTTGTTTGGCCCTCTAGACTTGTTCCTCTGGTCAACAGTAGTCCACTCTAGGGAATAGGGTGTAATTTGGGACCTGCCGCCGCCGGGCTAAAATTCCAGACCTGTCCCTGTCCCACCTCTGTCACAGATCCGTAGTTTAAGCCTGAGAGAGATGGATTTGACCCCGTTTCCTCCCCACTGGGCAGCAGG
The DNA here is from genome assembly GCF_023373465.1 of Oncorhynchus keta. Lineage (NCBI taxonomy): Eukaryota > Metazoa > Chordata > Actinopteri > Salmoniformes > Salmonidae > Oncorhynchus > Oncorhynchus keta. The sequence goes on along the minus strand of NW_026289686.1, from coordinate 41,474 downwards.
GTAGATATTAGGGGAGTGGATTGGGGGGTAAACCACATGCTTCTTGTCTTCTGATAAACTGTGTGTATCGCTGCCATGTTGCTTTCACATGTCCAGAACCTCTTCAGATCTACAGGAGGAGCTACGGGTCACGTTGGAATTCATTCAACGATACCATCTCTCTCTCTGTTTTATTCCACTGTTAGACCCATAAACCTCACAACATTGTCACCTAGCAACAGAGCCCTATATTTTTTTGCAATAAAAAAAAAAGAAAAGTACACAGTATTTGTGGGGGCTTGCCTGTTTTGCCTGTTATTTTGTTATTAATATGTGTCACATAATAATAATAATAATATAGCATTGAGTTACAAACAGGCGGCTCTAAAATGCAGGTGTTTCAGCTCAGTGCTGTCTGTGGTGGTGGGGCAGGCCAGCAGAAAACAGGAGCATTTGCACTGTGATTGGCTCAGCAATGCACCGTGATTGGCTCAGTGTTCTGTCACTCATGGGGAGGCTACTTCACCGGCCTTAGTAAGGGTAGACTTCAAGAATGTGAACCCAAACTCGGAATTGTAAATCTTTTTTTTTCTTTGATGACAAAATTTGCCGATGTAGGACCGTCGCGTACAACAAGGTGAGACCAAAAATGTCTTGTATCCTGCTGCATAAACAATGTGATATGCCAGGGAGATATGGTCAGCCATATCAGATAGGTTTTTTTTAAAAGGCAGTAAACGAGGCTGATTGAATTGTTTCGCTGCCGGACAAGGCTCCGCTGATAGCCAGGTGTAGCGGTGGGTAAGGATTCACTCCATGGTGATGGAAAGAAAGCTCTGCTGTTGGGACAGCTTTACGTCGGCCCTAACAGTTTGTCGCCATTATAGTACAATTCATGTATTGTTTAGTGTTGTGTAGTGGCTTTCATCTAAAAAAGAATTGGGGGGAGTTTGCCCCACCAAGTTTACATGCTAAAATGGCCACTGTATATATATTTTTATTTTTACTTAACTAGGCAAGTCAGTTAAGAACAAATTCTTTTTTCATTGATGGCCTAGTAACAGTGGCTTAACTGCCTTGTTCAGGGGCAGAATGACAGATTTTAACTTGTCAGCTCAGGGATTCAATCTTGCAACCTTCTGGTTACTAATCCAACGCTCCGACCACTAGGCTACCTGCCGACCCATATATCATATGATGTGGTTAACTCAACTGATATGTGAAACACCTATACAGACGGTTTTGTCGTTGAGGAGGAACCAAGCCAAAGGTCATCATATCATCCCTGTTACATCAGCAGACTGAGGAGGAGGACTGGAGCAAAGCCAAAGGTCATCATATCATCCCTGTTACATCAGCAGACTGAGGAGGAGGAACTGGAGCAAAGCCAAAGGCCATCATATCATCCCTGTTACATCAGCAGACTGAGGAGGAGGAACTGGAGCAAAGCCAAAGGTCATCATATCATCCCTGTTACATCAGCAGACTGAGGAGGAGGGACTGGAGCAAAGCCAAAGGTCATCATATCATCCCTGTTACATCAGCAGACTGAGGAGGAGGACTGGACAAAGGGTCATCATATCATCCCTGTTACATCAGCAGACTGAGGAGGAGGGACTGGAGCAAAGTGAAAGGTCATCATATCATCCCTGTTACATCAACAGACTGAGGAGGAGGGACTGGAGCAAAGCCAAAGGTGATATCATCCCTGTTACATCAGCAGACTGAGGAGGAGGGACTGGACAAAGGGTGATCTCTGTTACATCAACAGACTGAGGAGGAGGGACTGGAGCAAAGCAGGTGATCATCCCTGTTACATCAACAGACTGAGGAGGAGGGACTGGAGCAAAGTCAACAGACTGATATCATCCCTGTTACATCAACAGACTGAGGAGGAGGGACTGGACAAAGGTGATCATCTGTTACATCAACAGACTGAGGAGGAGGGACTGGAGCAAAGCCAAAGGTGATCATCCCTGTTACATCAACAGACTGAGGAGGAGGACTGGAGCAAAGCCAAAGGTCATCATATCATCCCTGTTACATCAACAGACTGAGGAGGAGGGACTGGAGCAAAGCAGGTGATCATCCCTGTTACATCAGCAGACTGAGGAGGAGGGACTGGACAAAGACCAAGGTCATCATATCATCTGTTACATCAACAGACTGAGGAGGAGGGACTGGAGCAAAGCAGGTGATCATCCTGTTACATCAACAGACTGAGGAGGAGGGACTGGAGCAAAGCAGGTGATCATCCCTGTTACATCAACAGACTGAGGAGGAGGGACTGGAGCAAAGGGCCATCATATCTCCCTGTTACATCAACAGACTGAGGAGGAGGACTGGAGCAACAGGTGATCATCTGTTACATCAACAGACTGAGGAGGAGGGACTGGAGCAAATCTCTGCAAAGGTGATCATATCATCCCTGTTACATCAACAGACTGAGGAGGAGGGACTGGAGCACAGGTGATCTCTGTTACATCAACAGACTGAGGAGGAGGGACTGACAGGTGATCCCTGTTACATCAGCAGACTGAGGTGATCTCTGTTACATCAACAGACTGACAGGTGATCTCTGTTACATCAACAGACTGAGGAGGAGGGACTAACAGGTGATCTCTGTTACATCAACAGACTGAGGAGGAGGGACTAACAGGTGATCTCTGTTACATCAACAGACTAACAGGTGATCTCTGTTACATCAGCAGACTGAGGAGGAGGGACTAACAGGTGATCTCTGTTACATCAACAGACTGAGGAGGAGGGACTGACAGGTGATCTCTGTTACATCAGCAGACTGAGGAGGAGGGACTGACAGGTGATCCCTGTTACGTCAGCAGACTGAGGAGGAGGGACTGACAGGTGATCTCTGTTACATCAGCAGACTGACAGGTGATCTCTGTTACATCAACAGACTGACAGGTGATCCCAGTTACATCAGCAGACTGAGGAGGAGGGACTGACAGGTGATCTCTGTTACATCAGCAGACTGACAGGTGATCTCTGTTACATCAGCACACTGAGGAGGAGGGACTGACAGGTGATCTCTGTTACATCAACAGACTGACAGGTGATCCCTGTTACATCAACAGACTGAGGAGGAGGGACTGACAGGTGATCTCTGTTACATCAACAGACTGACAGGTGATCTCTGTTACATCAGCAGACTGACAGGTGATCTCTGTTACATCAGCAGACTGAGGAGGAGGGACTGACAGGTGATCTCTGTTACATCAACAGACTGAGGAGGAGGGACTGACAGGTGATCTCTGTTACATCAACAGACTGACAGGTGATCCCTGTTACATCAACAGACTGACAGGTGATCCCTGTTACATCAACAGACTGACAGGTGATCCCTGTTACATCAACAGACTGAGGAGGAGGGACTAACAGGTGATCTCTGTTACATCAGCAGACTGAGGAGGAGGGACTAACAGGTGATCTCTGTTACATCAGCAGACTGAGGAGGAGGGACTGACAGGTGATCTCTGTTACATCAGCAGACTGAGGAGGAGGGACTGACAGGTGATCTCTGTTACATCAACAGACTGAGGAGGAGGGACTGACAGGTGATCTCTGTTACATCAACAGACTGAGGAGGAGGGACTGACAGGTGATCTCTGTTACATCAACAGACTGACAGGTGATCCCTGTTACATCAACAGACTGACAGGTGATCCCTGTTACATCAACAGACTGAGGAGGAGGGACTAACAGGTGATCTCTGTTACATCAGCAGACTGAGGAGGAGGGACTAACAGGTGATCTCTGTTACATCAGCAGACTGAGGAGGAGGGACTGACAGGTGATCTCTGTTACATCAGCAGACTGAGGAGGAGGGACTGACAGGTGATCTCTGTTACATCAACAGACTGAGGAGGAGGGACTGACAGGTGATCTCTGTTACATCAACAGACTGACAGGTGATCCCTGTTACATCAACAGACTGACAGGTGATCCCTGTTACATCAACAGACTGAGGAGGAGGGACTAACAGGTGATCTCTGTTACATCAGCAGACTGAGGAGGAGGGACTAACAGGTGATCTCTGTTACATCAGCAGACTGAGGAGGAGGGACTGACAGGTGATCTCTGTTACATCAGCAGACTGAGGAGGAGGGACTGACAGGTGATCTCTGTTACATCAGCAGACTGAGGAGGAGGGACTGACAGGTGATCTCTGTTACATCAACAGACTGAGGAGGAGGGACTGACAGGTGATCTCTGTTACATCAGCAGGCTGAAGAGGAGGGACTAACAGGTGATCTCTGTTACATCAGCAGGCTGAAAAGGAGGGACTGACAGGTGATCTCTGTTACATCAGCAGACTGAGGAGGAGGGACTAACAGGTGATCTCTGTTACATCAACAGACTGAGGAGGAGGGACTAACAGGTGATCTCTGTTACATCAACAGACTGAGGAGGAGGGACTAACAGGTGATCTCTGTTACATCAACAGACTGAGGAGGAGGGACTAACAGGTGATCTCTGTTACATCAACAGACTAACAGGTGATCCCTGTTACATCAACAGACTGAGGAGGAGGGACTGACAGGTGATCTCTGTTACATCAACAGACTGAGGAGGAGGGACTAACAGGTGATCTCTGTTACATCAACAGACTAACAGGTGATCCCTGTTACATCAACAGACTGAGGAGGAGGGACTGACAGGTGATCTCTGTTACATCAACAGACTGATCAAATGGAAGAAGCATCAGATTGTAAACCATACCACAGGTTTTGCTCTTCCCCCAGATGGCAGATCTACTGTATAAACCAGGAAATTAGAGCAGGTTTTTTCAAGAAGGTATGTGTGGTGGGTAGAATACCATGACAACGATAAAATAAAAACACTACCTTTACCAACAATAACAGGTGGTCCAGTCTGCTTGTAGCCTCGTCATCCAGCCTGATCTCACCAAGCTACATGCATGGCTCTCTACACAGATACTGATAGATAGTGTAGCAGTAATCAGCCTGGTAATAAGAGACTACAGATACTGATAGTGCAGCAGTAATCAGCCTGGTAATAAGAGACTACAGATACTGATAGATAGTGTAGCAGTAATCAGCCTGGTAATAAGAGACTACAGATACTGATAGTGTAGCAGTAATCAGCCTGGTAATAAGAGACTACAGATACTGATAGATAGTGTAGCAGTAATCAGCCTGGTAATAAGAGACTACAGATACTGATAGATAGTGTAGCAGTAATCAGCCTGGTAATAAGAGACTACAGATACTGATAGATAGTGTAGCAGTAATCAGCCTGGTAATAAGAGACTACAGATACTGATAGATAGTGTAGCAGTAATCAGCCTGGTAATAAGAGACTACAGATACTGATAGATAGTGTAGCAGTAATCAGCCTGGTAATAAGAGACTACAGATACTGATAGATAGTGTAGCAGTAATCAGCCTGGTAATAAGAGACTACAGATACTGATAGATAGTGTAGCAGTAATCAGCCTGGTAATAAGAGACTACAGATACTGATAGATGGTGTAGCAGTAATCAGCCTGGTAATAAGAGACTACAGATACTGATAGATAGTGTAGCAGTAATCAGCCTGGTAATAAGAGACTACAGATACTGATAGATAGTGTAGCAGTAATCAGCCTGGTAATAAGAGACTACAGATACTGATAGATAGTGCAGCAGTAATCAGCCTGGTAATAAGAGACTACAGATACTGATAGATAGTGTAGCAGTAATCAGCCTGGTAATAAGAGACTACAGATACTGATAGATAGTGTAGCAGTAATCAGCCTGGTAATAAGAGACTACAGATACTGATAGATAGTGCAGCAGTAATCAGCCTGGTAATAAGAGACTACAGATACTGATAGTGCAGCAGTAATCAGCCTGGTAATAAGAGACTACAGATACTGATAGATAGTGTAGCAGTAATCAGCCTGGTAATAAGAGACTACAGATACTGATAGATAGTGCAGCAGTAATCAGCCTGGTAATAAGAGACTACAGATACTGATAGATAGTGTAGCAGTAATCAGCCTGGTAATAAGAGACTACAGATACTGATAGTGCAGCAGTAATCAGCCTGGTAATAAGAGACTGATAGATAGACTCCCATGTGTTTCTTCGTTGTCATGACAGCAGTTGGCTACAGTACATACAGAAACAATCAAGTTAACAGCCTAAAATATGAAGCTAACAGTTGATACATTTTCATCATGGATCTCAAACAAGTTTTAAAGTCAAAATACCTCAGAAAACAAACCCCCTTTGATCATTCAGGAGATTACGTCCTATTTAACTGACTTCTTTTAGAATCTTACATTCTTTGGTTGCCATGCAGATCTGTTAACGGAGGGTCTTGGCCAACATTGTTGTTGATGTTTTTGGTGGGTTTGGCTGTTTACCAAGTGAAATACAGTCTGGCCACTCTGGCCAAACAAACGACCAGTAATAACATTTCAATTCACAGACTGTTTGAAAAACAAAATGCAAGCGGCTCAGTACAAGAAGCAATTACTCCTTATATGTAGATGGGAAAAACATTTGAAACCCTTTTAAAAATTCAAACAAAACAAGTGTGTAAATAGTTATTAAGCTAAAAAATATATTTATGGTTTTGTCGTAAAGACAAATCCAATATGATACAAAGTGGTGAGTTATTGTGAACGTTTAGGGTCAGGATGAGTGTGTTGTTGTTAGGACTGTAGGAGAAATGACCCCAGTCACCTCTTGAAAAACCGTTCAACAACAAATACTTTCAAATACTTTCAAATACTTTCACAAAGAGAGATCTGAGTTATGAAATGATTGATTGCAGTTTTTGGAGGTATTGGGCGCGTTCCTTTGCCCAGGCGTTGCCGACGCACTCCAGGTTTTACAACGTCTGGATAGGTATTTATATCGTATAAGCTAACCCAAGGATGTGTTAAACCAATCTCTCGGTCGAGGAAACAGTCGATGACGTGTCACGCAACCATTGGTTGATGCATGCAACGTCTGAGCAGGGGAACGCGACCATTCTCACCTCCTAAAGGTCATAGGTCAGAGGTGAGTGTGTGAGGCCTGTGTGAGGGAATGACCCAATTGCTTCCTGTCATAACAATAATCCCTGTCAGACCTGGCAACCACCTTCCCGAACATGACCCTGTCCAGAAACATCCGTGGCCCCTGGACTACTCCTGAACAATTCCTAGACTCCTAACTCCTATGATATAACCACTAGACAACTCCTCCTATCATATAACCACGAGACAACTCCTCCTATCATATAACCACGAGACAACTCCTCCTATCATATAACCACGAGACAACTCCTCCTATCATATAACCACGAGACAACTCCTCCTATCATATAACCACTAGACAACTCCTCCTATCATATAACCACTAGACAACTCCTCCTATCATATAACCACTAGACAACTCCTATCATATAACCACTAGACAACTCCTCCTATCATATAACCACGAGACAACTCCTCCTATCATATAACCACTAGACAACTCCTATCATATAACCACTAGACAACTCCTCCTATCATATAACCACTAGACAACTCCTCCTATCGTATAACCAATAGACAACTCCTCCTATCATATAACCACGAGACAACTCCTCCTATCATATAACCACGAGACAACTCCTCCTATCATATAACCACTAGACAACTCCTAACTCCTATCATATAACCACTAGACAACTCCTCCTATCATATAACCACTAGACAACTCCTCCTATCGTATAACCACTAGACAACTCCTCCTATCATATAACCACGAGACAACTCCTCCTATCATATAACCACTAGACAACTCCTATCTCCTATCATATAACCACTAGACAACTCCTATCATATAACCACTAGACAACTCCTTCTATCATATAGCCACTAGGCAACTCCTATCATATAACCACTAGACAACTCCTATCATATAACCACTAGACAACTCCTATCATATAACCACTAGACAACTCCTATCATATAACCACTAGACTCCTCCTATCATATAACCACTAGACTCCTATCATATAACCACTAGACAACTCCTATCATATAACCACTAGACTCCTCCTATCATATAACCACTAGACTCCTCCTATCATATAACCACTAGACTCCTCCTATCATATAACCACTAGACAACTCCTCCTATCATATAACCACTAGACTCCTCCTATCATATAACCACTAGACTCCTCCTATCATATAACCACTAGACAACTCCTCCTATCATATAACCACTAGACAACTCCTATCATATAACCACTAGACTCCTATCATATAACCACTAGACAACTCCTCCTATCATATAACCACTAGACTCCTCCTATCATATAACCACTAGACTCCTCCTATCATATAACCACTAGACAACTCCTCCTATCATATAACCACTAGACAACTCCTATCATATAACCACTAGACTCCTATCATATAACCACTAGACAACTCCTATCATATAACCACTAGACTCCTCCTATTGTCACGAGTCCGACCGAGGGTGTTTCCCCTTCCCGGGCGGTTGGCGCTCGGCGGTCGTCGTCACCGGCCTATTAGCTGCCACTGATTGTTTTTCCTCTCCCTCCTTGTATGTTTAGTGGTAGCACCTGTTCATGATTAAATCAGCTAATTAGTTTGTCTTTATTAGACAGCCGGCCCGCCTGGTTGTTGTGCGGGATTATTGCAGTGTAACCTTCGGCTCTGTTGTTAGAAGTACGTGTTAGTGCCTGGTCGTTACGTTTTCTGTTGTACATTCTCATTCCCTGTGTTTGGGGCCGTTACTATTGTGAGCACCCTGGGATGCGTTGGCGCTATTAAAGACGCACAGCTTTGCACTCACTGTCTCCTGCGTTTGACTCCACACACCTACGACACCTGAAGTGTTACAGAATCCCGCACCCAAAATCAAATCGAATGGAGTCAGCAGGAGCAGCAGCCAACCCTCTCCCATCGATGGAGGAACGGGTTCTCCACCACACCACCATTCTCCATCGGATCGGATCCGCGATGGATCAAGTGATGGAGAGAATGGACCGATGGGAAGGAGTGGTCTCCTCTCTCCACCTTCGGCACCCCGACTCCGGTCTCCCCATCACTCGACTCCAGCACCCTTCGTCTGACGCTACCGAGGGCTTATGATGGAGCGGCGGGGGTTGCCAGGGGTTTCTGCTCCAGCTGGAGCTATACCTGGCCACCGTTAGACCCCCTCCCTCAGGAGCGGAGAGGTGAGTGTCCTCATCTCCTGCCTCACGGGTCGTGCTCTGGAGTGGGCGAACGCAGTCTGGAATGGCCCAGACTCAGCGGGAGCACTACCCAGAGTTTTCCTGCCGCTTCCGTGCCGTATTTGATCACCCTATAGACGGCCGAGCGGTGGGAGAACGACTTTTCATCTCAGGCAGGAGAGGAGGAGCGCCCAGGATTACGCGCTGGAGTTCCGGACCTTGGCAGCCGGATCTGGGTGGAACGACAGGGCCCTTATGGACCACTACAGGTGTGGTCTCCGAGAGGACGTCCGCCGGGAGTTAGCGTGTCGGGACACCACTCTGTCACTGGATCAGCTGATTGACATGTCCATTCGACTGGACAATCTGCTGGCTGCCCGCGGGCGTTCAGAGAGGGTCCTGTGCGTTCCACCACCCGGCCCCTCCGCTCCCATTCCGATGGAGTTGGGAGGGCTGCGCCGAGGGTACCGGAGGAGGAGGCCTTCCCTGCACCAACTGTGGTCGGAGAGGACACACGTCTGATCGGTGCTGGGGGGTCCGTCTGGGAGTAGAGATGGCAGGCGGAACGCTTCTCGGTCACCCCAGGTGAGTCAGCATCAGACTCACCCAGAATCCCTTGTTGGCCATATGTTTGTCTTAATCTCTTTCCTTCACTTTTTCCCTCTTCCCAGCATAGGGGCGCTAGTCGATTCAGGCGCAGCTGGGAACTTTATGGATCGCGGACTCGCCCTTAAGTTAGGGGTTCCGCTGGTGCCGATAGATTCTCCTTTCCCCGTGCACTCCCTAGATAGCCGGCCATTAGGGTCAGGGATGGTCGGGAGACCACGGTCCCACTGGACATGGTGGCGCAGGGGAATCATAGGGAGCGTATCAGTTTTTTTATTATTGATTCGCCTGCGTTTCCAGTGGTGCTGGGGACTCCCTGGCTGGCCCGGCACAATCCTAAAATTTCGTGGAGACAAGGGGTTCTCCAGGGGTGGTCAGAGGAGTGTTCTGGAAGGTGTTTGGGAGTTTCCATCGGTGCCACGTCGGTGGAGAGTCCAGACCAGGGTTCCACGGTGTGCATTCCCCAGTATGCCGATTGGCAATCGCTTTCAGTAAAGTGAAAGCGACTAAATTACCACCTTATCGACCGGGAAGGGATTGTACGATAGATCTCAGGTAGACGCTGCGCTTCCCAAGAGTCATGTGTACCCGCTGTCCCAGGAGGAGACGTTGGCAATGGAGACATATGTCACGGAGTCGCTGGGACAGGGGTACATTCGGCCCTCCATTTCACCCGTCTCCTCGAGTTTCTTTTTGTGAGGAAAAGGAGGGAGGTTTGCGTCCGTGTATCGATTATAGAGGTCTAAACGCCATCACAGTGGGGTATAGTTACCCTCTACCTCTCATCGCTACGGCGGTGGAATCGTTCCACGGAGCGCAGTTCTTCACAAAACTGGATCTCAGGAGCGCGTATAGTCTGGTGCGTATTCGGAAGGGAGACGAGTGGAAAACCGCATTTAGTACTACATCCGGCCACTATGAGTACCTCGTCATGCCGTATGGGTTAAAGAATGCTCCAGCCGTTTTCCAATCCTTTGTAGACGAGATTCTCAGGGACCTGTGCGGTCAGGGGGTGGTTGTTTATATCGATGACATTCTGATCTACTCGGCCACTCACACCGCGCATGTGTCTCTGGTGCGCAAAGTGCTTGGAAGACTGCTGGAGCATGACCTATACGTCAAGGCTGAGAAATGCGTGTTCTCTAAACGAGCCGTCTCTTTTCTGGGATATCGCATTTCCACCTCGGGGTGGTGATGGAGGGTGAACGCATTAGGGCCGTGCGTAATTGGCCGACTCCAACCACGGTAAAGGAGGTGCAGCGGTTTTGGGTTTTGCCAACTACTACCGGAGGTTTATCCGGGGTTTTGGCCAGATAGCGGCTCCCATTACCTCACTGCTGGGGGGCCCGGTGCGTGCAGTGGTCAGCACAGGCGGACAGGGCATTCAACAAGTTGAAGGCGCTGTTCACTGAGGCGCCCGTGTTGGCGCATCCGGATCCCTCTCTAGCATTCATAGTGGAGGTGGACGCGTCCGAGGCTGGGGTGGGTGCCGTGCTATCACAGCGCTCGGGTCGCCACCAAAACTCCGCCCCTGCGCTTTCTTCTCAAGGAAGCTCAGCCCAGCGGAGCGTAACTATGATGTGGGGGACCGGGAGTTGCTAGCGGTGGTTAGAGCTCTGAAGGTGTGGAGACACTGGCTTGAGGGGCTAAGCACCCTTTTCTCATCTGGACCGACCACCAGAATCTGGAGTATATTCGGGCTGCAAGGAGACTTAACCCACGTCAGGCAAGGTGGGCCATGTTCTTCACCCGGTTCCGGTTTACTTTGTCTTATAGACCGGGCTCCCAGAACGTGAGGGCTGACGCACTGTCCCGCCTTTACGACACCGAGGATGGGTCCACCGAACCTACTCCCATCCTTCCCGCCTCTAAGCTGGTAGCCCCAGTGGTATGGGAGGTGGACTCGGACATCGAGCGGGCGTTACGGGCTGAACCCGCGCCTCCTCAGTGTCCAGCGGGGCGAAGGTACGTGCCGCTTGATGTTCGGGACAAGCTGATTCGGTGGGCTCACGTCCTGCCCTCCTCGGGTCACCCTGGGGTGACGAGGACAGTGGGGAGCCTTCAGGGAGGTATTGGTGGCCTACGTTGGTTAAGGACGTTAAGGGTTATGTCTCCTCTTGCTCAGTGTGCGCTCAGAGTAAGGCTCCTAGGCACCTTCCTAGAGGAAGCTACAACCCCTCCCGTTCCACAGCGGCCATGGTCACATCTGTCCATAGATTTCCTGACCGATCTTCCGCCGTCTCAGGGGAACACCGCGGTTCTAGTGATTGTGGATCGGTTTTCTAAGTCCTGCCGTCTCCTCCCGTTGCCCGGTATCCCTACAGCCCTGCAGACTGCGGAGGCATTATTTACCCATGTCTTTCGGCACTACGGGGTGCCGGAGGGACATCATTTCTGATCGGGGCCCCCAATTCCGTCTCGGGTATGGAGAGCGTTCATGGAACGTTTGGGGGTCTCTGTCAGCCTGACCTCGGTTATCACCCGAGAGTAATGGGCAGGTGGAGAGATTGAACCAGGAGGTGGGTAGGTTTCTGCGGTCGTATTGCCAGGATCGGCCAGGGGAGTGGGCACGATACATTCCCTGGGCTGAAATGGCTCAGAACTCACTACGCCACTCCTCTACTAACGTGTCCCCTTTTCAGTGTGTGTTGGGATACCAGCCGGTCCTGGCACCATGGCATCCGAGCCAGACCGAGGCTCCTGCGGTGGAGGAATGGGTACAGCGCTCCAAGGAGACCTGGAGGGCCGTCCAGGAGTCTCTACGACAAGCGAGTGGACGGCAGAAGAGGAGTGCTGACCGCCACCGCAGTGAGGCCCCGTGTTTGTACCGGGGGACAGGGTCTGGCTCTCGACCCGAAACCTACCTCTCCCGAAGCTGGGTCCGCAGTGTGTAGGGCCCTTTAAAGTCCTGAGGAGAATAAACGAGGTGTGTTATCGATTACAACTCCCTTCCTATTATCGAATTAACCCCTCGTTTCATGTGTCTCTCCTCAGGCCGGTGGTAGCTGGTCCCCTGCAGGACAGTGAGGTACCGGAGGTCCCTCCCCCCTCTGGACATCGAGGGGACCCCGGCGTACACGATCCGGGCCATTCTGGACTCAAGACGCCGGGTGAGGGGCCTGCAGTACCTCGTGGACTGGGAGGGGTACGGTCCGGAGGAGAGGTGCTGGGTACCGGTGAGGGACATCTTGGATCCATCCATGTTGAGGGATTTCCATCGCCTCCATCCGGATCGCCCTGCACCTCGTCCTCCGGGGCGACCTCGAGGCCGGTGTCGGCGCGCTGCGGGAGCCGCGCGTCAGGAGGGGTACTGTCACGAGTCCGACCGAGGGTGTTTCCCCTTCCCGGGCGGTTGGCGCTCGGCGGTCGTCGTCACCGGCCTATTAGCTGCCACTGATTGTTTTTCCTCTCCCTCCTTGTATGTTTAGTGGTAGCACCTGTTCATGATTAAATCAGCTAATTAGTTTGTCTTTATTAGACAGCCGGCCCGCCTGGTTTTTGTGCGGGATTATTGCAGTGTAACCTTCGGCTCTGTTGTTAGAAGTACGTGTTAGTGCCTGGTCGTTACGTTTTCTGTTGTACATTCTCATTCCCTGTGTTTGGGGCCGTTACTATTGTGAGCACCCTGGGATGCGTTGGCGCTATTAAAGACGCACAGCTTTGCACTCACTGTCTCCTGCGTTTGACTCCACACACCTACGACACCTGAAGTGTTACACCTATCATATAACCACTAGACTCCTCCTATCATATAACCACTAGACTCCTCCTATCATATAACCACTAGACAACTCCTCCTATCATATAACCACTAGACTCCTCCTATCATATAACCACTAGACTCCTCCTATCATATAACCACTAGACTCCTCCTATCATATAACCACTAGACTCCTCCTATCATATAACCACTAGACTCCTATCATATAACCACTAGACTCCTCCTATCATATAACCACTAGACAACTCCTCCTATCATATAACCACTAGACTCCTCCTATCATATAACCACTAGACTCCTCCTATCATATAACCACTAGACTCCTCCTATCATATAACCACTAGACAACTCCTATCATATAACCACTAGACTCCTCCTATCATATAACCACTAGACAACTCCTCCTATCATATAACCACTAGACAACTCCTATCATATAACCACTAGACTCCTCCTATCATATAACCACTAGACAACTCCTCCTATCATATAACCACTAGACTCCTCCTATCATATAACCACTAGACTCCTCCTATCATATAACCACTAGACTCCTCCTATCATATAACCACTAGACTCCTCCTATCATATAACCACTAGACTTCTCCTATCATATAACCACTAGACTTCTCCTATCATATAACCACTAGACTCCTCCTATCATATAACCACTAGACTTCTCCTATCATATAACCACTAGACAACTCATATCATATAACCACTAGACTCCTCCTATCATATTACCACTAGACTCCTCCTATCATATTACCACTAGACAACTCCTCCTATCATATAACCACTAGACAACTCCTCCTATCATATAACCACTAGACTCCTCCTATCATATAACCACTAGACAACTCCTATCATATAACCACTAGACTCCTCCTATCATATAACCACTAGACTCCTCCTATCATATAACCACTAGACTCCTCCTATCATATAACCACTAGACTCCTCCTATCATATAACCACTAGACTCCTCCTATCATATAACCACTAGACTCCTCCTATCATATAACCACTAGACTCCTCCTATCATATAACCACTAGACTCCTCCTATCATATTACCACTAGACTCCTCCTATCATATAACCACTAGACTCCTCCTATCATATAACCACTAGACAACTCCTATCATATAACCACTAGACAACTCCTATCATATAACCACTAGACAACTCCTATCATATAACCACTAGACTCCTATCATATAACCACTATCATATAACCACTAGACTCCTATCATATAACCACTAGACAACTCCTATCATATAACCACTAGACTCCTCCTATCATATAACCACTAGACTCCTCCTATCATATAACCACTAGACTCCTCCTATCATATAACCACTAGACAACTCCTCCTATCATATAACCACTAGACTCCTCCTATCATATAACCACTAGACAACTCCTCCTATCATATAACCACTAGACAACTCCTATCATATAACCACTAGACTCCTATCATATAACCACTAGACAACTCCTCCTATCATATAACCACTAGACTCCTCCTATCATATAACCACTAGACTCCTCCTATCATATAACCACTAGACAACTCCTCCTATCATATAACCACTAGACAACTCCTATCATATAACCACTAGACTCCTATCATATAACCACTAGACAACTCCTATCATATAACCACTAGACTCCTCCTATCATATAACCACTAGACTCCTCCTATCATATAACCACTAGACTCCTCCTATCATATAACCACTAGACAACTCCTCCTATCATATAACCACTAGACTCCTCCTATCATATAACCACTAGACTCCTCCTATCATATAACCACTAGACTCCTCCTATCCATATAACCACTAGACTCCTCCTATCATATAACCACTAGACTCCTCCTATCATATAACCACTAGACTTCTCCTATCATATAACCACTAGACTTCTCCTATCATATAACCACTAGACTCCTCCTATCATATAACCACTAGACTTCTCCTATCATATAACCACTAGACAACTCATATCATATAACCACTAGACTCCTCCTATCATATTACCACTAGACTCCTCTATCATATTACCACTAGACAACTCCTCCTATCATATAACCACTAGACAACTCCTCCTATCATATAACCACTAGACTCCTCCTATCATATAACCACTAGACAACTCCTATCATATAACCACTAGACTCCTCCTATCATATAACCACTAGACTCCTCCTATCATATAACCACTAGACTCCTCCTATCATATAACCACTAGACTCCTCCTATCATATAACCACTAGACTCCTCCTATCATATAACCACTAGACTCCTCCTATCATATTACCACTAGACTCCTCCTATCATATAACCACTAGACTCCTCCTATCATATAACCACTAGACTTCTCCTATCATATTACCACTAGACTCCTCCTATCATATAACCACTAGACTCCTCCTATCATATTACCACTAGACTCCTCCTATCATATATACCACTAGACTTCTCCTATCATATAACCACTAGACTCCTCCTATCATATAACCACTAGACTCCTCCTATCATATAACCACTAGACTTCTCCTATCATATTACCACTAGACTCCTCCTATCATATAACCACTAGACTCCTCCTATCATATTACCACTAGACTCCCTATCCCACTAGACTCCTCCTATCATATAACCACTAGACTCCTCCTATCATATAACCACTAGACTCCTCCTATCATATATACCACTAGACTCCTCATATAACTATCATATAACCACTAGACTCCTCCCACTATCATATAACCACTAGACTCCTCCTATCATATAACCACTAGACTCCTCCTATCATATAACCACTAGACTCCTCCTATCATATAACCACTAGACTCCTCCTATCATATAACCACTAGACTCCTCCTATCATATAACCACTAGACTCCTCCTATCATATATACCACTAGACTCCTCCTATCATATAACCACTAGACTCCTCCTATCATATTACCACTAGACTCCTCCTATCATATAACCACTAGACTCCTCCTATCATATAACCACTAGACTCCTCCTATCATATAACCACTAGACTCCTCCTATCATATTACCACTAGACTCCTCCTATCATATAACCACTAGACTCCTCCTATCATATACCACTAGACTCCTCCTATCATATAACCACTAGACTCCTCCTATCATATAACCACTAGACTCCTCCTATCATATAACCACTAGACTCCCTATCCCACTATCATATATAACCACTAGACTCCTCATATCATATAACCACTAGACTCCTCCTATCATATAACCACTAGACTCCTCCTATCATATAACCACTAGACTCCTCCTATCATATAACCTCCTCCTATCTATAACCACTAGACTCCTCCTATCATATAACCACTAGACTCCTCCTATCATATTACCACTAGACTCCTCCTATCATATAACCACTAGACTCCTCCTATCATATTACCACTAGACTCCTCCTATCATATAACCACTAGACTCCTCCTATCATATTACCACTAGACTCCTCCTATCATATAACCACTAGACTCCTCCTATCATATAACCACTAGACTCCTCCTATCATATAACCACTAGACTCCTCCTATCATATAACCACTAGACTCCTCCTATCATATAACCACTAGACTCCTCCTATCATATAACCACTAGACTCCTCCTATCATATAACCACTAGACTCCTCCTATCATATAACCACTAGACTCCTCCTATCATATAACCACTAGACTCCTCCTATCATATAACCACTAGACTCCTCCTATCATATTACCACTAGACTCCTCCTATCATATAACCACTAGACTCCTCCTATCATATAACCACTAGACTCCTCCTATCATATAACCACTAGACTCCTCCTATCATATAACCACTAGACTCCTCCTATCATATAACCACTAGACTCCTCCTATCATATAACCACTAGACTCCTCCTATCATATAACCACTAGACTCCTCCTATCATATAACCACTAGACTCCTCCTATCATATAACCACTAGACTCCTCCTATCATATTACCACTAGACTCCTCCTATCATATAACCACTAGACTCCTCCTATCATATATACCACTAGACTCCTCCTATCATATAACCACTAGACTCCTCCTATCATATAACCACTAGACTCCTCCTATCATATAACCACTAGACTCCTCCTATCATATAATAGACATCTCCTGACTCCTCCTATCATATAATCATTGTGTGGACTTGACAGGATGAGATGGGTATAAACAATATGGCGGTGAAGGGCTCAGCCTAATAAAGTATTTGATTCTTGTTGTATTTGGGGCTCTTGAGTGACACAGCGGTCTAAGGCACAGCATCTCAGTGTAAGAGGCGTCACTACAGACACCCTGGTTCAGCGGTCTAAAGGCACAGCATCTCAGTGTAAGAGGCGTCACTACAGACACCTCCTTCAGCGGTCTAAAGGCACAGCATCTCAGTGTAAGAGGCGTCACTATAGACACCCTGGTTCAGCGGTCTAAAGGCTCTGCATCTCAGTGTAACGTCACTACAGACACCCTGGTTCAGCGGTCTAAAGGCACAGCATCTCAGTACAGAGGCGTCACTTCAGACACCCTGGTTCAGAGGTCTAAAGGCTCTGCATCTCAGTACAAGAGGCGTCACTACAGACACCCTGGTTCAGCGGTCTAAAGGCACAGCATCTCAGTACAAGAGGCGTCACTTCAGACACCCTGGTTCAGAGGTCTAAAGGCTCTGCATCTCAGTACAAGAGGCGTCACTTCAGACACCCTGGTTCAGAGGTCTAAAGGCTCTGCATCTCAGTACAAGAGGCGTCACTTCTATCAGACACCCTGGTTCAGAGGTCTAAAGGCTCTGCATCTCAGTACAAGAGGCGTCACTTCAGACACCCTGGTTCAGAGGTCTAAAGGCTCTGCATCTCAGTGTAAGAGGCGTCACTACAGACACCCTGGTTCAGCGGTCTAAAGGCACAGCATCTCAGTGTAAGAGGCGTCACTACAGACACCCTGGTTCAGCGGTCTAAAGGCACAGCATCTCAGTGTAAGAGGCGTCACTACAGACACCCTGGTTCAGCGGTCTAAAGGCTCTGCATCTCAGTGTAAGAGGCGTCACTACAGACACCCTGGTTCAGAGGTCTAAAGGCTCTGCATCTCAGTGTAAGAGGCGTCACTACAGACACCCTGGTTCAGCGGTCTAAAGGCACAGCATCTCAGTGTAAGAGGCGTCACTACAGACCCTGGTTCAGCGGTCTAAAGGCACAGCATCTCAGTGTAAGAGGCGTCACTACAGACCCTGGTTCAGCGGTCTAAAGGCACAGCATCTCAGTGTAAGAGGCGTCACTACAGACCCTGGTTCAGCGGTCTAAAGGCACAGCATCTCAGTGTAAGAGGCGTCACTACAGACACCCTGGTTCAGCGGTCTAAAGGCACAGCATCTCAGTGTAAGAGGCGTCACTACAGACCCTGGTTCAGCGGTCTAAAGGCACAGCATCTCAGTGTAAGAGGCGTCACTACAGACCCTGGTTCAGCGGTCTAAAGGCTCTGCATCTCAGTACAAGAGGCGTCACTTCAGACACCCTGGTTCAGAGGTCTAAAGGCTCTGCATCTCAGTGCAAGAGGCGTCACTACAGACACCCTGGTTCAGCGGTCTAAAGGCTCTGCATCTCAGTGCAAGAGGCGTCACTACAGACACCCTGGTTCAGCGGTCTAAAGGCACAGCATCTCAGTGCAAGAGGCGTCACTACAGACACCCTGGTTCAGCGGTCTAAGGCACAGCATCTCAGTGCAAGAGGCGTCACTACAGACACCCTGGTTCAGCGGTCTAAAGGCTCTGCATCTCAGTGCAAGAGGCGTCACTACAGACACCCTGGTTCAGCTGTATAAGGCTCTGCATCTCAGTGCAAGAGGCGTCACTACAGACACCCTGGTTCAGCGGTATAAGGCTCTGCATCTCAGTGCAAGAGGCGTCACTACAGACACCCTGGTTCAGCGGTCTAAGGCTCTGCATCTCAGTGCAAGAGGCGTCACTACAGACACCCTGGTTCAGAGGTCTAAAGGCTCTGCATCTCAGTGTAAGAGGCGTCACTACAGACCCTGGTTCAGCGGCCTAAAGGCACAGCATCTCAGTGTAAGAGGCGTCACTACAGACACCCTGGTTCAGCGGTCTAAAGGCTCTGCATCTCAGTGTAAGAGCGTCACTACAGACCCTGGTTCAGCGGTCTAAAGGCACAGCATCTCAGTGTAAGAGGCGTCACTACAGACCCTGGTTCAGCGGTCTAAAGGCACAGCATCTCAGTGTAAGAGCGTCACTACAGACCCTGGTTCAGCGGTCTAAAGGCACAGCATCTCAGTGTAAGAGGCGTCACTACAGACCCTGGTTCAGCGGTCTAAAGGCACAGCATCTCAGTGTAAGAGGCGTCACTACAGACCCTGGTTCAGCGGTCTAAAGGCACAGCATCTCAGTGTAAGAGGCGTCACTACAGACACCCTGGTTCAGCGGTCTAAAGGCACAGCATCTCAGTGTAAGAGGCGTCACTACAGACACCCTGGTTCAGCGGTCTAAAGGCACAGCATCTCAGTGTAAGAGGCGTCACTACAGACACCCATATATATATACATACCACTACTTAATACATAGATATACATACATATACCACTACTTAATACATAGATATACATATATATATATATATATATATATATATATATATATATATATATATATATATATTTACCACTACTTAATACATAGATATACATATATATACCACTACTTAATACATAGATATATATATATATATATATATATATATATATATATATATATATATATATATATATATATATATATATATATATATATATATATATATATATATATATATATATATATATATACCACTACTTAATACATAGATATACATACATACATATACCACTACATTTACATGACAATTCAGCCATTCAGCAGACGTTCCCATCCAGAGAGACCCGTAGACCTCTGGTTGCATTTAGTTCAGTTTCTTAATTGGACCATTTTTACAAAACAAGCACACATAAAAACTTGAAAAAGACATACATGCACATGAATAAAATCATGGAGGACAACACGTAATAAAGTCTGGGCCTTATTTCCTTTGTGGTCCTCTTGAGACGAGACGGAAGCTCCAACACAGTGTGGCAGCGTTATAATAACACAAAAACAGAGAAGAAGAACATCGATCTCGTCATTCCAGCTACGTCATAGGGGTTATTCACATGAAGACATCAAACATATGTATTATCACACTGCCACACTGTTTGGGGGTTTTAGGCTGGGTTTCTGTACAGCACTTTGAGATATCAGCTGATGTACGAAGGGCTTTATAAATCAAATTTGATTGATTGATTGATTTAGACTTTATGTCACCCGTGTCCTGTGTGACACTGATGAGTGTCCGACCTGTGTGATACCGATGAGTGTCCGTCCTGTGTGATACCGATGAGTGTCCGACCTGTGTGATACCGATGAGTGTCCGACCTGTGTGATACCGATGAGTGTCCGACCTGTGTGATACCGATGAGTGTCCGACCTGTGTGACACCGATGAGTGTCCGACCTGTGTGATACCGATGAGTGTCCGTCCTGTGTGATACCGATGAGTGTCCGACCTGTGTGATACCGATGAGTGTCCGTCCTGTGTGATACCGATGAGTGTCCGACCTGTGTGATACCGATGAGTGTCCGACCTGTGTGACACCGATGAGTGTCCGACCTGTGTGATACCGATGAGTGTCCGACCTGTGTGACACCGATGAGTGTCCGACCTGTGTGATACCGATGAGTGTCCGTCCTGTGTGATACCGATGAGTGTCCGTCCTGTGTGATACCGATGAGTGTCCGTCCTGTGTGATACCGATGAGTGTCCGTCCTGTGTGATACCGATGAGTGTCCGACCTGTGTGACACCGATGAGTGTCCGACCTGTGTGATACCGATGAGTGTCCGACCTGTGTGATACCGATGAGTGTCCGACCTGTGTGATACCGATGAGTGTCCGTCCTGTGTGATACCGATGAGTGTCCGACCTGTGTGATACCGATGAGTGTCCGACCTGTGTGATACCGATGAGTGTCCGACCTGTGTGATACCGATGAGTGTCCGACCTGTGTGATACCGATGAGTGTCCGTCCTGTGTGACACCGATGAGTGTCCGACCTGTGTGATACCGATGAGTGTCCGACCTGTGTGATACCGATGAGTGTCCGACCTGTGTGATACCGATGAGTGTCCGTCCTGTGTGATACCGATGAGTGTCCGTCCTGTGTGATACCGATGAGTGTCCGACCTGTGTGATACCGATGAGTGTCCGACCTGTGTGATACCGATGAGTGTCCGACCTGTGTGATACCGATGAGTGTCCGACCTGTGTGATACCGATGAGTGTCCGACCTGTGTGATACCGATGAGTGTCCGACCTGTGTGCCAGCTGCTGAAACAGACTTTAACACATCAAATCAAATCAAATCAAATGTATTTATAAAACCCTTCGTACATCAGCTGATATCTCAAAGTGCTGTACAGAAACCCAGCCTAAAACCCCCAAACAGCAAGCAATGCAGGTGTAGAAGCACGGTGGCGAGGAAAAACTCCCTAGAAAGGCCAGAACCTAGGAAAAACTCCCTGTGGCACAAAGACCGCCAGTGATACAAGCAATCTCTCCTCAACTATTGAACCAGGGGGAGAATGACATGCGTGTCACTGACCTTCGCCACTCCCATGTACATCGAAGTGCAATACGTGCTGCTCTGTTCTGAACCAACTGCCTATGTCCTTCTTAGCTGCACCTGACCACACAACTGCCTATGTCCTTCTTAGCTGCACCTGACCACACAACTGCCTATGTCCTTCTTAGCTGCACCTGACCACACAACTGCCTATGTCCTTCTTAGCTGCACCTGACCACACAACTGCCTATGTCCTTCTTAGCTGCACCTGACCACACAACTGCCTATGTCCTTCTAAGCTGCACCTGACCACACAACTGCCTATGTCCTTCTAAGCTGCACCTGACCACACAACTGCCTATGTCCTTCTTAGCTTCACCTGACCACACAACTGCCTATGTCCTTCTAAGCTGCACCTGACCACACAACTGCCTATGTCCTTCTAAGCTGCACCTGACCACACAACTGCCTATGTCCTTCTAAGCTGCACCTGACCACACAACTGCCTATGTCCTTCTAAGCTGCACCTGACCACACAACTGCCTATGTCCTTCTTAGCTTCACCTGACCACACAACTGCCTATGTCCTTCTAAGCTGCACCTGACCACACAACTGCCTATGTCCTTCTAAGCTGCACCTGACCACACAACTGCCTATGTCCTTCTAAGCTGCACCTGACCACACAACTGCCTATGTCCTTCTAAGCTGCACCTGACCACACAACTGCCTATGTCCTTCTAAGCTGCACCTGACCACACAACTGCCTATGTCCTTCTAAGCTTCACCTGACCACACAACTGCCCATGTCCTTCTAAGCTTCACCTGACCACACAACTGCCTATGTCCTTCTAAGCTGCACCTGACCACACAACTGCCTATGTCCTTCTTAGCTGCACCTGACCACACAACTGCCTATGTCCTTCTTAGCTGCACCTGACCACACAACTGCCTATGTCCTTCTAAGCTGCACCTGACCACACAACTGCCTATGTCCTTCTTAGCTGCACCTGACCACACACGAACTGGACAGTAGTCCAGGAGCGTCTAAGCTTGGGCCTGTAGGACTTGTCTGGTTGACTGAGATGTGAATAAAGCAGAGCAACGCCTTATCGTGGACAGACCTCTTCCCATTTCAGTAACCATTGAGTTGATATGTTTTGACCATGATACCGTGGCTTGTTAGTTGCTATCTAGGGTGACACACCCAGCAGTTTGGTCTCCTCAATATTGCGAATAACTCTCCTATCCTTTCTATATCTATATGAAGTCCCTACACTCCAATAACCTCTGGTATCTTGGCCATCCCACCCCCACGGGAGGGCATCTCCCTCTCAGCCCAGTCCAAGCTCTTCTCTGACCTGGCACCACAATGATGGAACCAGCTTCCTCCTGAAGCGAGGACAGCAGAGTCCCTGCCCATCTTCTGAAAACATCTGAATCCCCCTTCAAAGAGTATCTTAAACAATCCCACAGCACACCCCCCTCCCTATAATTATAATAATTTATACACTGTAAATTGACAACAAAGACCAAAAAGAGATTATATTTGAGAAGAACAATAATTTCCTACCTTGTTGACATTGAGACACCATCAAGTATTTGTTTTGATTTGTGGGAATACTTGGGAACACATTTCCCCAAATTAAACTAATTAAACAAATGTAATGAATTCCTGGTGATTATACAATATTTTTGGCCCCAAAACTAAAAAGACAATATATGTATATATAAATGACATGACCAAAAAGTATGTATATTATTTGTTGTTTCTGGACAGGCTCTTTGTCTACACAGCTGCATTCTACAGCACCAAGTCTTCCTGCTGAAACACATTCACTTCCTCTTCAATAGACGTCAGTAAAGTGGAAACTTCAGAGAGCTTCCTTTGTAGGTTCTGGCTGCCTCCTCCCTGTAGATATAACTCACTAGTTACACTAACCTGACCACACTGACAGACTAACTAGTTACACTAACCTGACCACACTGACAGACTCACTAGTTACACTAACCTGACCACACTGACAGACTAACTAGTTACACTAACCTGACCACACTGACAGACTAACTAGTTACACTAACCTGACCACACTGACAGACTCACTAGTTACACTAACCTGACCACACTGACAGACTCACTAGTTACACTAACCTGACCACACTGACAGACTCACTAGTTACACTAACCTGACCACACTGACAGACTAACTAGTTACACTAACCTGACCACACTGACAGACTCACTAGTTACACTAACCTGACCACACTGACAGACTCACTAGTTACACTAACCTGACCACACTGACAGACTCACTAGTTACACTAACCTGACCACACTGACAGACTAACTAGTTACACTAATCTGACCACACTGACAGACTCACTAGTTACACTAACCTGACCACACTGACAGACTAACTAGTTACACTAACCTGACCACACTGACAGACTCACTAGTTACACTAACCTGACCACACTGACAGACTCACTAGTTACACTAACCTGACCACACTGACAGACTAACTAGTTACACTAACCTGACCACACTGACAGACTCACTAGTTACACTAACCTGACCACACTGACAGACTAACTAGTTACACTAACCTGACCACACTGACAGACTCACTAGTTACACTAACCTGACCACACTGACAGACTCACTAGTTACACTAACCTGACCACACTGACAGACTCACTAGTTACACTAACCTGACCACACTGACAGACTCACTAGTTACACTAACCTGACCACACTGACAGACTCACTAGTTACACTAACCTGACCACACTGACAGACTAACTAGTTACACTAATCTGACCACACTGACAGACTCACTAGTTACACTAACCTGACCACACTGACAGACTAACTAGTTACACTAACCTGAACACAGACTCACTAGTTACACTAACCTGACCACACTGACAGACTAACTAGTTACACTAATCTGACCACACTGACAGACTCACTAGTTACACTAACCTGACCACACTGACAGACTCACTAGTTACACTAACCTGACCACACTGACAGACTAACTAGTTACACTAATCTGACCACACTGACAGACTCACTAGTTACACTAACCTGACCACACTGACAGACTCACTAGTTACACTAACCTGACCACACTGACAGACTCACTAGTTACACTAACCTGACCACACTGACAGACTCACTAGTTACACTAACCTGACCACACTGACAGACTAACTAGTTACACTAACCTGACCACACTGACAGACTCACTAGTTACACTAACCTGACCACACTGACAGACTCACTAGTTACACTAACCTGACCACAGAGTCACTAGTTACATTAACCTGACCACAGACTAACTACTAACAGTAACCTGACCACACTGACAGACTCACTAGTTACACTAACCTGACCACAGACTCACTAGTTACACTAACCTGACCACAGACTCACTAGTTACATTAACCTGACCACAGACTAACTACTAACAGTAAGCAGAACACTGACTGACAGTTACTAACCACAGACTTACACTAACCTGACCACAGACTCACTAGTTACACTAACCTGACCACAGAGTCACTAGTTACACTAACCTGACCACAGAGTCACTAGTTACACTAACCTGACCACAGAGTCACTAGTTACATTAACCTGACCACAGACTAACTACTAACAGTAACCTGACCACACTGACAGACTCACTAGTTACATTAACCTGACCACAGAGTCACTAGTTACATTAACAATGACCACAGACTAACTACTAACAGCAAGCTGACCACAGACTAACTACTAACAGTAACCTGACCACACTGACAGACTCACTAGTTACATTAACCTGACCACAGAGTCACTAGTTACATTAACCTGACCACAGACTAACTACTAACAGTAAGCTGACCACACTGACAGACTCACTAGTTACATTAACCTGACCACAGAGTCACTAGTTACATTAACCTGACCACAGACTAACTAGTTACACTAACCTGACCACAGACTAACTACTAACAGTAAGCTGAACACACTGACAGACTAACTACTAACAGTAAGCTGACCACAGACTAACTACTAACAGTAACCTGACCACAGACTAACTACTAACAGTAAGCTGAACACACTGACAGACTCACTAGTTACACTAACCTGACCACAGACTAACTACTAACAGTAAGCTGAACACACTGACAGACTCACTAGTTACACTAACCTGACCACAGACTCACTAGTTACACTAACCTGACCACAGACTCACTAGTTACATTAACCTGACCACAGACTAACTACTAACAGTAAGCTGAACACACTGACAGACTCACTAGTTACACTAACCTGACCACAGACTAACTACTAACAGTAAGCTGACCACAGACTAACTACTAACAGTAAGCTGACCACAGACTAACTACTAACAGTAAGCTGACCACAGACTAACTACTAACAGTAAGCTGACCACAGACTAACTACTAACAGTAAGCTGACCACAGACTAACTACTAACAGTAAGCTGACCACAGACTAACTACTAACAGTAAGCTGACCACAGACTAACTACTAACAGTAAGCTGACCACAGACTAACTACTAACAGTAACCTGACCACAGACTAACTACTAACAGTAAGCTGACCACAGACTAACTACTAACAGTAAGCTGACCACAGACTAACTACTAACAGTAAGCTGACCACAGACTAACTACTAACAGTAAGCTGACCACAGACTAGCTACTAACAGTAAGCTGACCACAGACTAACTACTAACAGTAAGCTGACCACAGACTAACTACTAACAGTAAGCTGACCACAGACTAACTACTAACAGTAAGCTGACCACAGACTAACTACTAACAGTAAGCTGACCACAGACTAACTACTAACAGTAAGCTGACCACAGACTAACTACTAACAGTAAGCTGACCACAGACTAACTACTAACAGTAAGCTGACCACAGACTAACTACTAACAGTAAGCTGAACACACTGACAGACAGCTCTGTTTCTTCATACCCTCCACTTCAACTAAGAGGTGTATTCATGAAACTAAACCCCACTTTAACGGTTGTTTGCTTTGTTACAGCATGCATGCTGCAAACTCACACCGAGGGCTACACAGAGGCCCTGACCCTTGAACCCAGGTCCCGGCCAGCTAATTACAAGATGGAGGACAAATATCAGGGTTGTGTTGTGGAGCTAAGTGACCATAGTGTTCAGACCTAATGACAAGGCCACAGTTCATCGTGATTACCCGTCTTCACCAGACTGGTTATTTGGAAGTAAGACGTTGAGAGTGTGAGAGAGCTGGCCGGTCCAGAACCCCAGGACTGAGTCCCTTTATGTAGAGAGCTGGCCGGTCCAGAACCCCAGGACTGAGTCCCTTTATGTAGAGCTGGCCGTTCCAGAACCCCAGGACTGAGTCCCTTTATGTAGAGAGCTGGCAGATCCCCAGGACTGAGACCCTTTATGTAGAGAGCTGGCCGGTCCAGAACCCCAGGAGCTGAGACCCTTTATGTAGAGAGCTGGCCGGTCCAGAACCCCAGGACTGAGTCCCTTTATGTAGAGAGCTGGCCGGTCCAGAACCCCAGGACTGAGTCCCTTTATGTAGAGAGCTGGCCGGAACCCCAGACTGAGTCCCTGGCCGGTCCAGAACCCCAGGACTGAGTCCCTTTATGTAGAGAGCTGGCCGGTCCAGAACCCCAGGACTGAGTCCCTTTATGTAGAGAGCTGGCCGGTCCAGATCCCCAGGACTGAGTCCCTTTATGTAGAGAGCTGGCCGGTCCAGATCCCCAGGACTGAGTCCCTTTATGTAGAGAGCTGGCCGGTCCAGAACCCCAGGACTGAGTCCCTTTATGTAGAGAGCTGGCCGTTCCAGATCCCCAGGACTGAGTCCCTTTATGTAGAGAGCTGGCCGGTCCAGATCCCCAGGACTGAGTCCCTTTATGTAGAGAGCTGGCCGGTCCAGATCCCCAGGACTGAGTCCCTTTATGTAGAGAGCTGGCCGGTCCAGATCCCCAGGACTGAGTCCCTTTATGTAGAGAGCTGGCCGGTCCAGAACCCCAGGACTGAGTCCCTTTATGTAGAGAGCTGGCCGGTCCAGATCCCCAGGACTGAGTCCCTTTATGTAGAGAGCTGGCCGTTCCAGATCCCCAGGACTGAGTCCCTTTATGTAGAGAGCTGGCCGGTCCAGAACCCCAGGACTGAGTCCCTTTATGTAGAGAGCTGGCCGTTCCAGAACCCCAGGACTGAGTCCAGAACCCCAGGACTGAGTCCCTTTATGTAGAGAGCTGGCCGGTCCAGAACCCCAGGACTGAGTCCCTTTATGTAGAGAGCTGGCCGGTCCAGAACCCCAGGACTGAGTCCCTTTATGTAGAGAGCTGGCGGTCCAGAACCCCAGGACTGAGTCCCTTTATGTAGAGAGCTGGCCGGTCCAGAACCCCAGGACTGAGTCCCTTTATGTAGAGAGCTGGCCGGTCCAGAACCCCAGGACTGAGTCCCTTTATGTAGAGAGCTGGCCGGTCCAGAACCCCAGGACTGAGTCCCTTTATGTAGAGAGCTGGCCGGTCCAGAACCCCAGGACTGAGTCCCTTTATGTAGAGAGCTGGCCGGTCCAGAACCCCAGGACTGAGTCCCTTTATGTAGAGAGCTGGCCGTTCCAGAACCCCAGGACTGAGTCCCTTTATGTAGAGAGCTGGCCGTTCCAGATCCCCAGGACTGAGTCACTTTATGTAGAGAGCTGGCCGGTCCAGAACCCCAGGACTGAGTCCCTTTATGTAGAGAGCTGGCCGTTCCAGAACCCCAGGACTGAGTCACTTTATGTAGAGAGCTGGCCGGTCCAGAACCCCAGGACTGAGTCACTTTATGTAGAGAGCTGGCCGGTCCAGAACCCCAGGACTGAGTCCCTTTATGTAGAGAGCTGGCCGTTCCAGAACCCCAGGACTGAGTCCCTTTATGTAGAGACCTGGCCGTTCCAGATCCCCAGGACTGAGTCACTTTATGTAGAGAGCTGGCCGTTCCAGAACCCCAGGACTGAGTCCCTTTATGTAGAGAGCTGGCCGTTCCAGAACCCCAGGACTGAGTCCAGAAGACCCCCAGGACTGAGTCCCTTTATGTAGAGAGCTGGCCGGTCCAGAACCCCAGGACTGAGACCCTTTATGTAGAGAGCTGGCCGTTCCAGAACCCCAGGGCTGAGACCCTTTATGTAGAGAGCTGGCCGTTCCAGAACCCCAGGACTGAGTCCCTTTATGTAGAGAGCTGGCCGTTCCAGATCCCCAGGACTGAGACCCTGGCCGTTCCAGAACCCCAGGGCTGAGTCCCTTTAGAGAGCTGGCCGGTCCAGAACCCCAGGACTGAGTCCCTTTATGTAGAGAGCTGGCCGGTCCAGAACCCCAGGACTGAGTCCCTTTATGTAGAGAGCTGGCCGGTCCAGATCCCCAGGACTGAGTCCCTTTATGTAGAGAGCTGGCCGGTCCAGATCCCCAGGACTGAGTCCCTTTATGTAGAGAGCTGGCCAGTTGAGTCCCTTTATGTAGAGACCTGGCCGTTCCAGATCCCCAGGACTGAGTCCCTTTAGAACCCCCAGAACCCCAGGACTGAGTCCCTTTATGTAGAGAGCTGGCCGGTCCAGAACCCCAGGACTGAGTCCCTTTATGTAGAGACCTGGCCGTTCCAGATCCCCAGGACTGAGTCCCTTTATGTAGAGAGCTGGCCGGTCCAGAACCCCAGGACTGAGTCCCTTTATGTAGAGAGCTGGCCGTTCCAGAACCCCAGGACTGAGTCCCTTTATGTAGAGAGCTGGCCGTTCCAGAACCCCAGGACTGAGTCACTTTATGTAGAGAGCTGGCCGTTCCAGATCCCCAGGACTGAGTCCCTTTATGTAGAGAGCTGGCCGGTCCAGAACCCCAGGACTGAGTCCCTTTATGTAGAGAGCTGACTGTTCCAGATCCCCAGGACTGAGTCCCTTTATGTAGAGAGCTGGCCGTTCCAGAACCCCAGGACTGAGTCCCTTTATGTAGAGAGCTGGCCGTTCCAGAACCCCAGGACTGAGTCCCTTTATGTAGAGAGCTGACTGTTCCAGATCCCCAGGACTGAGTCCCTTTATGTAGAGAGCTGGCCGTTCCAGAACCCCAGGGCTGAGTCCCTTTATGTAGAGAGCTGGCCGTTCCAGAATCCCAGGACTGAGTCCCTTTATGTAGAGAGCTGACTGTTCCAGATCCCCAGGACTGAGTCCCTTTATGTAGAGAGCTGGCCGTTCCAGATCCCCAGGACTGAGTCCCTTTATGTAGAGAGCTGGCCGTTCCAGATCCCCAGGACTGAGTCCCTTTATGTAGAGAGCTGGCCGTTCCAGAACCCCAGGACTGAGTCCCTTTATGTAGAGAGCTGGCCGTTCCAGATCCCCAGGACTGAGTCCCTTTATGTAGAGAGCTGGCCGGTCCAGATCCCCAGGGCTGAGTCCCTTTATGTAGAGAGCTGGCCGGTCCAGAACCCCAGGACTGAGTCCCTTTATGTGAGTCCCTTTATGAGAGCTGGCCGGTCCAGATCCCCAGGACTGAGTCAGTCCTGGTCGTTCCAGAACCCCAGGGCTGAGTCCCTTTATGTAGAGAGCTGGCCGGTCCAGAACCCCAGGACTGAGTCCCTTTATGTAGAGAGCTGGCTCCAGAACCCCAGGACTGAGTCCCTTTATGTAGAGAGCTGGCCGTTCCAGAACCCCAGGACTGAGTCCCTTTATGTAGAGAGCTGGCCGTTCCAGATCCCCAGGACTGAGTCCCTTTATGTAGAGAGCTGGCCGTTCCAGAACCCCAGGACTGAGTCCCTTTATGTAGAGAGCTGGCCGGTCCAGAACCCCAGGACTGAGTCCCTTTATGTAGAGAGCTGGCCGTTCCAGATCCCCAGGACTGAGTCCCTTTATGTAGAGAGCTGGCCGGTCCAGAACCCCAGGACTGAGTCCCTTTATGTAGAGAGCTGGCCGTTCCAGAACCCCAGGACTGAGTCCCTTTATGTAGAGAGCTGGCCGTTCCAGATCCCCAGGACTGAGTCACTTTATGTAGAGACCTGGCCGGTCCAGATCCCCAGGACTGAGTCCCTTTATGTAGAGAGCTGGCCGGTCCAGAACCCCAGGACTGAGTCCCTTTATGTAGAGAGCTGGCTGTTCCAGATCCCCAGGACTGAGGAGAGAGCTGGCCGTTCCAGAACCCCAGGACTGAGTCCCTTTATGTAGAGAGCTGGCCGGTCCAGAACCCCAGGACTGAGTCCCTTTATGTAGAGAGCTGGCTGTTCCAGAACCCCTGAGGACTGAGATCCCCAGGACCCTTTATGTAGAGAGCTGGCCGTTCCAGATCCCCAGGACTGAGTCCCTTTATGTAGAGAGCTGGCCGTTCCAGAACCCCAGGACTGAGTCCCTTTATGTAGAGAGCTGGCCGTTCCAGAACCCCAGGACTGAGTCCCTTTATGTAGAGATCCCCAGGACTGAGTCCCTTTATGTAGAGAGCTGGCCGGTCAGATCCCCAGGGCTGAGTCCCTTTATGTAGAGAGCTGGCCGGTCCAGAACCCCAGGACTGAGTCCCTTTATGTAGAGAGCTGACTGTTCCAGATCCCCAGGACTGAGTCCCTTTATGTAGAGAGCTGGCCGTTCCAGATCCCCAGGACTGAGTCACTTTATGTAGAGAGCTGGCCGTTCCAGAACCCCAGGACTGAGTCCCTTTATATAGAGAGCTGGCCGGTCCAGAACCCCAGGACTGAGTCCCTTTATGTAGAGAGCTGGCCGGTCCAGAACCCCAGGACTGAGTCCCTTTATGTAGAGAGCTGGCCGGTCCAGAACCCCAGGACTGAGTCCCTTTATGTAGAGAGCTGGCCGGTCCAGAACCCCAGGACTGAGTCCCTTTATGTAGAGAGCTGGCCGTTCCAGATCCCCAGGACTGAGTCCCTTTATGTAGAGAGCTGGCCGTTCCAGAACCCCAGGACTGAGTCCCTTTATGTAGAGAGCTGGCCGGTCCAGAACCCCAGGACTGAGTCCCTTTATGTAGAGAGCTGGCCGACTGTTCCAGATCCCCAGGACTGAGTCCCTTTATGTAGAGAGCTGGCCGGTCCAGATCCCCAGGACTGAGTCCCTTTATGTAGAGAGCTGGCCGGTCCAGAACCCCAGGACTGAGTCCCTTTATGTAGAGAGCTGGCCGTTCCAGAACCCCAGGACTGAGTCCCTTTATGTAGAGAGCTGGCCGTTCCAGATCCCCAGGACTGAGTCCCTTTATGTAGAGAGCTGGCCGTTCCAGAACCCCAGGACTGAGTCCCTTTATGTAGAGAGCTGGCCGGTCCAGAACCCCAGGACTGAGTCCCTTTATGTAGAGAGCTGACTGTTCCAGAACCCCAGGACTGAGTCCCTTTATGTAGAGAGCTGGCCGTTCCAGATCCCCAGGACTGAGTCCCTTTATGTAGAGAGCTGGCCGTTCCAGATCCCCAGGACTGAGTCCCTTTATGTAGAGAGCTGGCCGGTCCAGAACCCCAGGACTGAGTCCCTTTATGTAGAGAGCTGGCCGGTCCAGAACCCCAGGACTGAGTCCCTTTATGTAGAGAGCTGGCCGGTCCAGAACCCCAGGACTGAGTCCCTTTATGTAGAGAGCTGGCCGGTCCAGATCCCCAGGACTGAGTCCCTTTATGTAGAGAGCTGGCCGTTCCAGAACCCCAGGACTGAGTCCCTTTATGTAGAGAGCTGGCCGTTCCAGAACCCCAGGAGCTGAGATCCCTTTGAGTCCTTTATGTAGAGAGCTGGCCGTTCCAGATCCCCAGGACTGAGTCCCTTTATGTAGAGAGCTGGCTGTTCCAGAACCCCAGGACTGAGTCCCTTTATGTAGAGAGCTGGCCGTTCCAGATCCCCAGGACTGAGTCCCTTTATGTAGAGAGCTGGCCGGTCCAGAACCCCAGGACTGAGTCCCTTTATGTAGAGAGCTGGCCGGTCCAGAACCCCAGGACTGAGTCCCTTTATGTAGAGAGCTGGCCGTTCCAGAACCCCAGGACTGAGTCCCTTTATGTAGAGAGCTGGCCGGTCCAGAACCCCAGGACTGAGTCCTTTATGTAGAGAGCTGGCCGTTCCAGAACCCCAGGACTGAGTCCCTTTATGTAGAGAGCTGGCCGTTCCAGAACCCCAGGACTGAGTCCCTTTATGTAGAGAGCTGGCCGTTCCAGAACCCCAGGGCTGAGTCCCTTTATGTAGAGAGCTGGCCGTTCCAGATCCCCAGGACTGAGTCCCTTTATGTAGAGAGCTGGCCGTTCCAGAACCCCAGGACTGAGTCCCTTTATGTAGAGAGCTGGCCGTTCCAGATCCCCAGGACTGAGTCCCTTTATGTAGAGAGCTGGCCGTTCCAGAACCCCAGGACTGAGTCCCTTTATGTAGAGAGCTGGCCGTTCCAGATCCCCAGGACTGAGTCCCTTTATGTAGAGAGCTGGCCGTTCCAGATCCCCAGGACTGAGTCCCTTTATGTAGAGAGCTGGCCGTTCCAGATCCCCAGGACTGAGTCCCTTTATGTAGAGAGCTGGCCGTTCCAGAACCCCAGGACTGAGTCCTTTATGTAGAGAGCTGGCCGTTCCAGATCCCCAGGACTGAGTCCCTTTATGTAGAGAGCTGGCCGGTCCAGATCCCCAGGACTGAGTCCCTTTATGTAGAGAGCTGGCCGTTCCAGATCCCCAGGACTGAGTCCCTTTATGTAGAGAGCTGGCCGGTCCAGATCCCCAGGACTGAGTCCCTTTATGTAGAGAGCTGGCCGTTCCAGATCCCCAGGACTGAGTCCCTTTATGTAGAGAGCTGGCCGGTCCAGATCCCCAGGACTGAGTCCCTTTATGTAGAGAGCTGGCCGTTCCAGAACCCCAGGACTGAGTCCCTTTATGTAGAGAGCTGGCCGTTCCAGATCCCCAGGACTGAGTCCCTTTATGTAGAGAGCTGGCCGTTCCAGAACCCCAGGACTGAGTCCCTTTATGTAGAGAGCTGGCCGGTCCAGATCCCCAGGACTGAGTCCCTTTATGTAGAGAGCTGGCCGTTCCAGAACCCCAGGACTGAGTCCCTTTATGTAGAGAGCTGGCCGTTCCAGATCCCCAGGACTGAGTCCCTTTATGTAGAGAGCTGGCCGGTCCAGAACCCCAGGACTGAGTCCCTTTATGTAGAGAGCTGGCCGTTCCAGAACCCCAGGACTGAGTCCCTTTATGTAGAGAGCTGGCCGGTCCAGATCCCCAGGACTGAGTCCCTTTATGTAGAGAGCTGGCCGGTCCAGAACCCCAGGACTGAGTCCCTTTATGTAGAGAGCTGGCCGTTCCAGAACCCCAGGACTGAGTCCCTTTATGTAGAGAGCTGGCCGGTCCAGAACCCCAGGACTGAGTCCCTTTATGTAGAGAGCTGGCCGTTCCAGAACCCCAGGACTGAGTCCCTTTATGTAGAGAGCTGGCCGTTCCAGAACCCCAGGACTGAGTCCCTTTATGTAGAGAGCTGGCCGTTCCAGAACCCCAGGACTGAGTCCTTTATGTTGGCCAGATCCCCAGGACTGAGTCCCTTTATGTAGAGAGCTGGCCGTTCCAGAACCCCAGGACTGAGTCCCTTTATGTAGAGAGCTGGCCGTTCCAGAACCCCAGGACTGAGTCCCTTTATGTAGAGAGCTGGCCGTTCCAGAACCCCAGGACTGAGTCCCTTTATGTAGAGAGCTGGCCGGTCCAGATCCCCAGGACTGAGTCCCTTTATGTAGAGAGCTGGCCGTTCCAGAACCCCAGGACTGAGTCCCTTTATGTAGAGAGCTGGCCGTTCCAGATCCCCAGGACTGAGTCCCTTTATGTAGAGAGCTGGCCGTTCCAGAACCCCAGGACTGAGTCCCTTTATGAGAGCTCCCCCAGGACTGAGTCCCTATGTAGAGAGCTGGCCGTTCCAGATCCCCAGGACTGAGTCCTTTATGTAGAGAGCTGGCCGGTCCAGAACCCCAGGACTGAGTCCCTTTATGTAGAGAGCTGGCCGTTCCAGAACCCCAGGACTGAGTCCCTTTATGTAGAGAGCTGGCCGTTCCAGAACCCCAGGACTGAGTCCCTTTATGTAGAGAGCTGGCCGTTCCAGATCCCCAGGGCTGAGTCCCTTTATGTAGAGAGCTGGCCGTTCCAGAACCCCAGGGCTGAGTCCCTTTATGTAGAGAGCTGGCCGTTCCAGAACCCCAGGGCTGAGACCCTTTATGTAGAGAGCTGGCTGTTCCAGATCCCCAGGACTGAGTCCCTTTATGAGTGGCCGGTCCAGATCCCCAGGGCTGAGTCCCTTTATGTAGAGAGCTGGCCGTTCCAGATCCCCAGGGCTGAGTCCCTTTATGGAGCTGAGACCCCAGGGCTGAGTTTTATGTAGAGAGCTGACTGTTCCAGATCCCCAGGACTGAGTCCCTTTATGTAGAGAGCTGGCCGTTCCAGATCCCCAGGGCTGAGTCCCTTTATGTAGAGAGCTGACTGTTCCAGATCCCCAGGACTGAGTCCCTTTATGTAGAGAGCTGGCCGTTCCAGATCCCCAGGGCTGAGACCCTTTATGTAGAGAGCTGCTTCCAGATCCCCAGTCCTTTATGAGGAGCTCCGGTCCAGAACCCCAGGCTGAGTCCCTTTATGTAGAGAGCTGGCCCTCCAGAACCCCAGGACTGAGTCCCTTTATGTAGAGAGCTGGCCGTTCCAGATCCCCAGGACTGAGTCCCTTTATGTAGAGAGCTGGCCGGTCCACCCCAGGACTGAGTCCCTTTATGTAGAGAGCTGACTGTTCCAGATCCCCAGGACTGTAGAACTGGACTGAGTCCCTTTATGTAGGAGCTCTGGTCCAGAACCCCAGGACTGTCCCTTTATGTAGAATTCCAGATACCCAGGACTGAGTCCCTTTATGTAGAGAGCTGGCCGTTCAAACCCAGGGCTGGAAAATGTAGAGCCACGAAAATAGTCCCTTTATGTACATTCTGACCCTTCCAGAAAAGGACCCCCTTTATGTAAGAGCTGGCTGGTAAAATGTCCTGAGTCCCATGTAGAGAGCTGGCCGTTCCAGATCCCCAGGACTGAGTCCCTTTATGTAGAGAGCGTTCCAGAACCCCAGGACTGAGTCCCTTTATGTAGAGAGCTGGCCGTTCCAGATCCCCAGGACTGAGTCCCTTTATGTAGAGAGCTGGCCGGGACATACTGAGTCCCTTTATAGAGAGCTGGTCCCTGGGGAAGGACTGAGTCCATGGAGATGGACTGTTCCAGATCCCCAGGACTGAGTCCCTTTATGTGACCAGATCCCCAGGACTGACTGTATGTAGAGAGGTCGTTCCAAACCCCAGGGCTGAGTCCCTTTATATAGAGCAAGAACAACTGTCCCTATTAAAAACCCTTTCCAGAACCCCAGGACTGGTCAGAGGTGAGCTGACGTTCCAGAACCCCAGGACAGTCCCTTTATGTAGAGACCTGGCGTTCCAGATCCCCAGGACTGAGTCCCTATGTAGAGAGCTGACTGTTCCAGATCCCCAGGACTGAGTCCCTTTAGTATGTGAGCTGGCCGGTCCAGAACCCCAGGACTGAGTCCCTTTAGTGTGATGGCGCCAGATGTGAGTCCCTTTGTAGTGAGCTGGTGAACCCCAGGACTGCGTCCTTGTGCAGAACCCCAGTGAGTCCCTTTGTGTAGAGAGTGTGTGATCCTATGTGAGTCACTTGTGAGACCTGGCCGTTCCAGATCCCCAGTGAGTCCTTTGTGTGAGAGCTGGTGTGCCTTTATGTAGTGCTGACTGTTCCAGATCCCCAGGACTGAGTCCCTTTATGCAGTGAGTGGCCGTTCCAGAACCCCAGGTGAGTCCCTTTATGTAGAGAGCTGGCCGGTCCAGAACCCCAGGACTGCCGTAGTGACTGTTCAGATCCCCAGGACTGAGTCCCTTTATGTAGAGAGCTGGCCGTGCGAACCCCAGGTGAGTCCCTTTGTGTGTTGGCGTGAATCCCAGGACTGAGTCCTTTATGTGTGTGTGATGTGAGTCTCTTTATGTAGAGAGCTGTGTGTGTCCCCAGTGCCCTTTATGTGTGTGTGTCCCCAGGACTGAGTCCCTTTATGTGAGAGCTGGCGTGAACCCCAGGACTGAGTCCCTTTATGTAGTGAGCTGGCCGCCAGATGCCCAGGACTGAGTCCCTTTATGTGAGAGCTGTGCGTGATCCCCAGGCTGAGTCCCTTGTGCGTGGTGCTGAGTGCGTGTGTGTGACTGTTCCAGTCCCCAGGACTGAGTCCCTTTATGTGCGTGATCGACTGAGTCACTTTATGTAGAGAGCTGGTGTGAACCCCAGTGAGTCCCTTTATATAGTGGCGTGTGAACCCCAGGACTGTGTCCCTTTATATGAGAGCTGCGTGAACCCCAGGACTGAGTCCCTTTATGTGTCTGTGAACCCCAGTGCGTGCGTGCGTGAGTGCGTTCCAGATCCCCAGGACTGTGTCCCTTTATGTGCGTGCGTGTCCCCAGGACTGTCCCTGTGGCGTGTGTGTGTGTTGTGCGTTCGATGCCCAGGACTGAGTCCCTTTATGTAGAGTGGCCGTTCCAGATCCCCAGTGAGTCCGTAGAGAGCTGACTGTGATCCCCAGTGAGTCACTTTATGTAGAGAGCTGACTGTTCCAGATCCCCAGTGAGTCCCTTTATGTAGAGAGCTGCGTGAGTCCGTGCGTGCGTCCAGTGCCCAGTGTTATGTAGAGAGCTGTGTTTATGTAGTGTGTGTGTGTTTGCGTGCGTGCGTGCGTGCGTGAACCCCAGGACTGTGTCCCTTTATGTGCATGAGTCCCTTTATGTAGATGGCCGTTTGAAATGATTGTTTGTCACATTTGGCCCACAAAACCCCAGGGCTGAGACCCTTTATGTGACAGCTGGCCGTTTAGGGCTGAGTCACTTTATAGTTCCGTTCCAGATGCCCAGAACAGCAGTTTGAATAAGGAATCAGAACAGGGCTGAGTTTGAGATAAGGCATTCAGAACCCCAGGGCTGAACCCTAAGGATATCAGAACAGCAGTTTGAATAAGGAAAGTCAGAACAGCAGTTTGAATCCCTTTATGTAGGAATCAGAACAGCAGTTTGAATAAGGAATCAGAACAGCAGTTTGAATAAGGAATCAGAACAGATCAGTTTGAATAAGGAATCAGAACAGCAGTTTGAATAAGGAATCAGAACAGCAGTTTGAATAAGGAATCAGAACAGCAGTTTGAATAAGGAATCAGAACAGCAGTTTGATCAGAAGCTGGAATCAGATCCCCAGGGCAGACCCTTTATGTGGAATCCAGATCAGGGCTGAGACCCTTTGAATAAGCTTAATTCAGAACAGGGCAGACCTTTTATGAGACAGCTGACCCAGGAAAAGCAGTGAACCAGTACCCTACAGAACAGTTTGCTCAATGAACTCAGAACCGTATCATACTGTGGAAATGTAACTAAGGATCTGCTCAGCTGTTTAACAATCAAATGGCACCTCAGAATAAGGTGGAAAAGACAGTAGCAGTACATTTAACCCTAAAAGGTCAAACCTAAAATGTATACCAGAGATTGTAAACAATGAATATGCATAGGCCACTTTGGTCCCCTGAAGACAAGAAGAGACAGGAGATGGAATGCATTTATTCATTCTTATTCGATTCTGTTCTGTAACCCAGAAGCAGGAGACAATCTGGGTTCAGAGGTGAGACAGACTGTTGTGACATATTCTGACTGTCCTGAGATGGAAAAGGTATCAGGGTCTGAGGACTGAAAGGAGCTGTCGCAAAGGGTCTGCTGGGTGTCCTTGTGTGTGTGAGCACAGTGCTGCGTCACATTTAGGGTCTGCTGGTCAAAATCTGAGAGGAGCTGTCACTAGGTGTGCTGGGAATATGAACGAAAGTGTGGCACTGTGTGAGAAGTGTGTGCGTGCGTGCGTGCGTGTGTGTGTGTGTGTGTGTGCATTCATGTGAAACATTGAAATTATTGTTTGTCACTTTGATCTCAAATTTTTACACTTTATAGTTTTCACCAGAACAGCAGTTTGAATAAGGAAAAATGTACGGTCAGACTGTGGAATCCCAAGGACCTTTAATTGTTTAAAGAGACAGGCAGAGAAGAGAAACCATATGGTCGAGGCTCAATGAACTCCGTATCAACTCTAAGGATGGATCTGTAATGGCACCTCCGTTCTGCATCACTACAGGGCTCTGTCAAACCTAGTGCACTATGGTAGGGAATATGGTGCCATTTGAACCCAGACACTAATGCATTTATTCATTCTATATTCTGTTCTGTTCTGTTCAGGGAGACGGGTTCATGAGGAGTGCAGATCTGTTGTCCGACTCGATTCCTAGGGTCCTGAGAGGAGCTGTCACTCAGGGTCTGCTGGGGTCCTGAGAGGAGCTGTCACTCAGGGTCTGCTGGGAACTGAACGAAAGGAGGCACTGAGCTCTGAGAGAGAGAAGAGGGAGAGAGAGATGCTTAGCTTGTTGAAATGTAATTGGGTACTTTGAGCCAAAGGTTAAAGTTAAAGTTTTTCAATGCAACATTACTTAGAAAAGAAGAAAAATGTCTCACTTTCGCATTAAAAAAAAATCAGAAAGTTAACAATTGGTGGGCTTCTCTCGTTGGAGTCTGTAATGTTGTGCTGCATCTACAGTAGTCCAGAACAGGGAAACATGTCTGATGTGTAGAGGACCCAGGAGATATATAAGGATTCATGTCTGTGTAGAGAACCCAGGAGATATATAAGGATTCATGTCTGTGTAGAGAACCCAGGAGATATATAAGGAATCATGTCTGTGTAGAGAACCCAGGAGATATATAAGGAATCATGTCTGTGTAGAGGACCCAGGAGATATATAAGGAATCATGTCTGTGTAGAGGACCCAGGAGATATATAAGGAATCATGTCTGTGTAGAGAACCCAGGAGATATATAAGGAATCATGTCTGTGTAGAGGACCCAGGAGATATATAAGGAATCATGTCTAATGTGTAGAGGACCCAGGAGATATATAAGGAATCATGTCTGTGTAGAGGACCCAGGAGATATATAAGGAATCATGTCTGTGTAGAGGACCCAGGAGATATATAAGGAATCATGTCTGTGTAGAGGACCCAGGAGATATATAAGGAATCATGTCTGTGTAGAGGACCCAGGAGATATATAAGGAATCATGTCTGTGTAGAGAACCCAGGAGATATATAAGGAATCATGTCTGTGTAGAGAACCCAGGAGATATATAAGGAATCATGTCTGTGTAGAGGACCCAGGAGATATATAAGGAATCATGTCTGTGTAGAGAACCCAGGAGATATATAAGGAATCATGTCTGTGTAGAGAACCCAGGAGATATATAAGGAATCATGTCTGTGTAGAGGACCCAGGAGATATATAAGGAATCATGTCTGTGTAGAGGACCCAGGAGATATATAAGGAATCATGTCTGATGTGTAGAGGACCCAGGAGATATAT
Organism: Oncorhynchus keta; assembly: GCF_023373465.1. Classification (NCBI taxonomy): domain Eukaryota; kingdom Metazoa; phylum Chordata; class Actinopteri; order Salmoniformes; family Salmonidae; genus Oncorhynchus; species Oncorhynchus keta. Next base: position 845 of record NW_026289686.1, on the reverse strand, counting down.
AAGGAATCATGTCTGTGTAGAGGACCCAGGAGATATATAAGGAATCATGTCTGTGTAGAGGACCCAGGAGATATATAAGGATTCATGTCCCAGGAGATATATAAGGATTCATGTCTGTGTAGAGAACCCAGGAGATATATAAGGAATCATGTCTGTGTAGAGGACCCAGGAGATATATAAGGAATCATGTCTGTGTAGAGAACCCAGGAGATATATAAGGAATCATGTCTGTGTAGAGAACCCAGGAGATATATAAGGAATCATGTCTGTGTAGAGAACCCAGGAGATATATAAGGAATCATGTCTGTGTAGAGGACCCAGGAGATATATAAGGAATCATGTCTGTGTAGAGGACCCAGGAGATATATAAGGAATCATGTCTGTGTAGAGGACCCAGGAGATATATAAGGAATCATGTCTGTGTAGAGGACCCAGGAGATATATAAGGAATCATGTCTGTGTAGAGGACCCAGGAGATATATAAGGAATCATGTCTGTGTAGAGAACCCAGGAGATATATAAGGAATCATGTATGTGTAGAGGACCCAGGAGATATATAAGGAATCATGTCTGTGTAGAGGACCCAGGAGATATATAAGGAATCATGTCTGTGTAGAGGAGCCAGGAGATATATAAGGAATCATGTCTGTGTAGAGGACCCAGGAGATATATACAGGAATCATGTCTAATGTGTAGAGAACCCAGGAGATATATAAGGAATCATGTCTGTGTAGAGGACCCAGGAGATATATAAGGAATCATGTCTGATGTGTAGAGGACCCAGGAGATATATAAGGAATCATGTCTGTGTAGAGAACCCAGGAGATATATAAGGAATCATGTCT